>NC_058413.1:109934917-110214438 GCF_002201575.2 Neomonachus schauinslandi | reverse complement strand
GGGTGGCGGGCCGGGGCCGGCGTGCGGGAGCGGGACTTGGCTGGGGCGGTGGGGCGGGGCCGGCGCGCGGGGCGGGGCTTGGGTGGGGCGGTGGGGCGGGGCCGGCGCGCGGGGCGGGGCTTGGCGGGGCCGGCTGGGGGCGGGGCCCGCGAGGCTCCGCTTGCGGACTCCAGTGCCCCCGGCGCTCGCGCGGTTTCCTTTCTTCTCGGAAGCGGCCGTTCTGCAGTCGCGGAGCAAGGCGGCCGCCGGGCCTCTCGGGACCGCGGGCGTGCTGGGCTTCGCTGGGCCCGGAAGGAAGTCTTTGATCGACGCGGGTGGGGCCCGGGCCGGGAGGAGCGGAACTCCGGTGGGCGGGAGACCCGTAGGGGTGGTGGGCCGTGGGAGCGTTCTTCTCGGGTGACCCCGCCTGAGTTGGGCCGGGGGTCTGTACAGAGGCACTGTTCAAATGCACGCATGCAGCAGCCGTGATCTCTGCACGCGTGGGCCCCTCTTTGCGAGAGTCCGCCCTCCGCCACGTGGCTTTCAGGAAAGACCTGCGGTACTGCCTGTTTTCCCGACACATTCCAAGAGGAGTTTGCTTTTAGGAGAAAAGCCATATGGTGCTCATGTAGGTCTGTCCTTAAAAGTGTGGGAAGGCGAACTGTGGGGAAGCGGGGAGACCGTTCCCTCGACCCCGGCTCAGTTTCACAGGAACGATCTCCTCTCGGGTAGGGGCACCACGTTGTACCTCATCGTCTTGCCCCCGTCCCCTGCACGTCGGGATAAAGATGCACTCTGCGGAAAGAGAGGAATGCGGGGGGCAGGGGGCGCGAGCGTGGGTAGCAAGTATGGCGCGGAGGCCCGCCGGTACAGATCCAACATCGTCCCTTGTCTCCCGGAGTCTGCTGTCCCAGTTCGGATGGAATAACCTGTTCTGAAGAGTTTTTGGTCCAGTCCCTCTTAAGCCCTCGGAGCCAATTCTACTCACCTGTCTTGATTTGCAATGCTTCCTAAGTTCGCATGTTGTTCTTGCTAAGAACCCATAGCTGATGCAGGAGAGCCACCAAGAGTCCTGCTTTGGGTGGGAAACCTCCCCGAGATGATCTCAGGTAAGTCCATCAATATGGACATGACTGATCATAGAGATTAAATGGGGCCATCTGTCCTAAATTTACAGACTTCCATCTGTTGATTCAAGCAAGCCAGCAAATACTCCCTGGCATCCACCATGGACAAAAAAGCAAGCACTGCACATTTAGGTTTTGGTTACTCTACTCAACTGGGGAATCTGGTTCAGGAATGAATTGTTCTGGTGACTGTCTAGCCCATCAACCAAGCATTTCACAACCCAGGTTCAACCTGCCTTTCCAGCCTTGGTTCGGCCGCCCATGGACAAGGGTGCTTTCTGGTTCCTGGGCATTTGCGTACATTGTTCTCTTTCTGAAACGCCCTTCTCTTGTTCTTTTGGCCAACCTACCTCTAATGCTTCCTTTAAGGCTCAGTGTACATGTACCTGGGAGTATGGGGTGGAATATAAGATGCCTCCAGAAGAGAAATGAGAAATATGGAAGACAAGATGTCCACTTGCCGTTTTCTCCTGGGACTGACCTTGACATTGACGCCCTTTGATCTTGTCTGTTGTCTGATTTCTGCACCACCAGCTTTGCTTTGACAACAGCGGCACAGAACTGGGGGTCGACCCACAGTTTCCTCCAGTCTGAGAAGGGGGTGGTGGAAGGGGCAAGGGACTGTCTTTCCTGCCCTCTTACAAAGTCCTAGGAGAGGTCTGGACTCCCTGGGGAAGATCTAGTCTCAGTGTCATGTCAGGCTCTGCCCCCATCACTGGACGAACACTTGACTTTGGTGCCGTGACAAATTAAAAGAACAGTGCCGGAGCCCTTGGCAGTCTGGCTCTCCCCTACTTTTCCAGCCTGATGTCTGGTTCCCTCTCTGTAACCTCACTGGACTCCTCAAAGTTCTGCAAACATTCCAGAGCCTTCCATGCTGCTGTGTGTTTGCTCCTGCTCTTCCCTTGGCCAGGATGCCTCCTGATCTCTCCTGGGCAGTTCTCGCTCATCTCCCAGGATTCCCTCCTGTGTCACCCTCTCCCCAGACATCAGGCAGATTTAAGTGCCCTGATCCCCCTGCTCATACTTCGATCACAGCAACCAGCCAGCGTGATCTTCCTAGAATGTAAGTCACATCATGCTATTCCCCTGCGACCTTCCAGGGTCCAGAATCATGGCCCTTACACAGCATCATCCCTGGGGCTCTTCCTGCCCTGTTTTCTACCTTCTCCCCTTCACTTACTCAGCAGCAGCCTTTTAGTTTTTTAGAAATGCCAAATCAGTTCCCACCCCAGAGCCTTTGTGCTGGCTGCCCCCTCATGCCATTTAGGTGTCTGCTCATCTCAGAAAAGCTCTTCTTGGATGCCCTACCCCGCAGTTCTAAGTGACTTTGTAGCATCTAGCACTATCCATCATCATGCTCATGTATATGCTTATTGTTAGGCTCTCCCTCAAGGATGCAAGTTTCATGGAACGAGAGACTATCTCTGAAAGCACATTTCTGATTTCACTCCCATCACGTATTGCTGCAATACAGTGGACACTGGTCATATTTATGGCCACTCATCTCCTTTTGATTAGCTTGCCTTCCTTTAGGTGTCAAATCCCCAGCCTCCTTTGCAGCCGGGCTCAAGAATGTGAGCTAGGCTCTGCCAAGCTGGCTCATCCGTGGGAAACTTAGATGCAGGTTTGAGCAGCCCAAGGGAACCGGCCCCGTCTGAAGCCGCCGGCGCTGCGGGTACACATATCAGCATTGGCCAGGAGCTGCAGTGTAGACACTTTCTCACTGGGCTAGTTTTGCAGGGTTTGGGGCGTAGCCTCAGTCGTGATTCTCTGCACTTTCCAACAATCCCGAGAGCTTCCCAGTATCTTCAGCATCTTCCTTCTCTGCTCCATCAGCAACACTCAGCTTTTCTTTCCGCAACTAAGGATCCCGACTCTTTACAGTTGGACATGTCTTCTCCCCCCTCCGTCAGATGCTCTTAGAACGCGGTGGACAATGTCCTAGCAGAGTTCACAGTCTAGGGACATGCTGTCTAGTTGCTGACGCAGAGTGGTGGATGCTACGATGAGATCATGGAAAAGCACATATTGGAGCGAGGGTCTGTATCTATCTGTACCTGGGAGTCCAGCGCACTTCCCATCGTATCGACGGCATGGAATGAAGGTGGGTGGACGTAGACAGAGCAAAGCTCAGGGACTCTGCTCCCTCAGGGATTCTGTTCTTCTCTCCATTCTGTATTTCCCATACGTCTGTGTCTTAGAATGAAGGTCCCCTGAGCACGAAGCAGAGATGGGGACCATCGTTCATTCAATCAGCTAATGTCCAAAAATTTAGTGGACACATGTCATACACCAGGCATGGGGCTAGGTGCTGGGAAATAGCGAATAACACAGATTCCACCTGCCTCATAAAATGATAGACCCAGTGAGTGGTTTAACAGTGAGCTGGTTTTGAGTTAAGAATGGCAGAGTCTGTTTCTCTTGTGACTGCACAGAAGGTCCAGAGATTTTGGGTTGTATCACTGAAACCTGCTTATATCCCACTGTAAGTTCTTATTCATCAAAAGAGAAAGAGGTGATCAAGGACTGCTCATCTGGTTAGATGTGCACAGGTAATTACCTTCTAGCGACGTGTGAACCAATCTGTTGATACATCAATATTTGCACAACGAGCGAATCAGAATTTGCCGGACTTCGAGACCGTGAGGGAGCGGCAACTTTGACAAGGCAGGGGGAGGACCTAACAAAAGAGTGTGAGTTGGTCTATGGCCATTTCCGTGTTCTCCACAGTTTCCTGTCAACTTCCATTTCAGCAGATTGACAGCCCGTTGTACGCTGTGATTAAGTCTTCACGGTGAAGGCTGATTCACTGGGTCCCCTCCTCTTCTGTACCTCTGCTTCCTCTCTGTGTTCTGGAGCCCCTGCTTTCCTCACACCTTCTTCTTCCCTCCGCTTTCAGTTTTTCCTTTCTGTTTCTTCCCTCAGAGTACCACTCATCCAAAAAGCGCTCCTGGGTATCGATTTTGTATTCAGACTGCAGGATTCTCGCATTAAGGCAAGAGAAACAGCAGAAATACAACACGGCAAACGCAAGTAAAGGTGAAGATTCAACACACAGAGAACAGTGAGGTTCCAAACATGGAGGTCAGATTAGAAAGAGTTCTGGGTAGACTACGGAAGGAATGACTTCTCAAAAAGGGAGCGGGGAGCTGTGTCTGAATCCAGAGGAATTGTTAGGGGAGAGGTGGCAGTGGTGAGTTTCTGGTGTGCAATCGGAGCAGGATTACGTTGTGCCAGGAGGACGGGAGGAAGATGGGATCCAGGCTCAGAGGCTTCAGGTGGTGGGCACAGGAAAGTCCCACAGGCTCTTCCACTGTTAGTTGCAGGTTGTTCATCAGCAACTGCCCTGCCTCTCTTCTCTGGACGAGGCTCCAGGAATTCAGCTTACCTGCAGCCAAAGTCACTGACTGCCACCTACCCCATTCTTTACTGTTCCTACTTCTTCGAGCCTTCATGTGGACGAAGCTCCAAGTCCCCCGCCATTGTTCCTAGCTGCCCCTGATCACAAGCACTTTCTATAGCAAGAGTTTCATTGCTAATCATGGCGAAGAAATTGACAAAAGATAAAATAGCTCTTATGAGGAAGTAAAAAAAATATCTGAAATAAAGTTCTTACAGTCATGATCCCTGCTCAATATTTCCTGCCTCCCATCTGGGAAATGGGGGCATAGGGCTTACCATCCATTCACTCAGCAGAAGTTGGAGCCTTGGAAAACACACACGGCCCCACAAGGAAGCACCAGAAATCAGGGCTCTGCTGAGGAAACATGGCGGTTACTTCAGAATAAGTAGTCAGGAAGTCTTCTCTAAGCAGGTAACGGTGGTGCTCAAAGCCATGAGTCCTTACACGGAGCCATGTGAAAAAACCAGGGGAAGTACAGCTCAACCAAGCTCAGTGTGTTGGGGGACCAGAAAGGAAGTCACTGTGGCTGAAGGTTAGTGAGTAAGGGCAGAGGGGTGCACAGTGAGGTTTGGGGGTTTTCAGGCGAGGAGTTTGGGTTTTTTTTTTTTAAAGATTTTTATTTATTTATTTGAAGAGAGAGACACAGCGAGAGAGGGAACACAAGCAGGGGGAGTGGCAGAGGGAGAAGCAGGCTTCCCGCCGAGCAGGGAGCCCGATGTGGGGCTCGATCCCAGGACCCAGGGATCATGACCTGAGCCGAAGGCAGACGCTTAACAACTGAGCCACCCAGGCGCCCCAGGAGTTTGGGTTTTAATTTGAACATGATGGAAAGCCATTCGAGAATTGGCAAAGGGACATGTTATGATTTATATATTTAGGGAGGGTCGCGCTAGTTGCTCTAGGGGAAGAGGAGTCTGGTTAGGGGGCTACTGTGTGGTGTCTTGAACTGGGGTGGGAGTGGTGACAACGGAAGCAGCAAATGGGTTTGGGGTGTAGATTGGGTGTGCAGTCAACAGAATGTGGTTGTTAAGAGAAAGACAAAGTAAGGCTGACCCCTAGGTTTGTGGCGTGAGCAACTGGGTGGGCAGTAGCTCCACACCCCCTATCCTGGAATACTCACACGCACTGTCTGAGCTCTGTCTCACTGTCCCTCTGTCATTTCTGGGTCCCTCATAGCGGCCTCCCTCCAGAATGCACACAGCGCCACGGTGGAACCCAACCTTTCAATGATATTCTGTTGGTGTCTGCATGGGTCAAAGGGTCCCTGAGCGGCGTTGGGGGTTACCAAAGTCCCTCTCACCCCAGAGTAGTGCACTTTGGGTATCACCTGGACTGAGACAGAGAGGAAATAAGAAATATCGTTGAAGAGATGTAACTGTTTTTTGGAGGATCATTGGAGTGTTGGGGAAATAAAACAGATTCCAACAAAGACCCCTCTGTGCTCTCTGTCAATACAGAAGAGAAAGAGAACACGGTCTCAATGTTGGGTAAGCACTATCAGTGATAACGTGGACATAAGCTAAAAGGGACTACAAAGTCTGGAGAGACTTTACACAAATTTATACAGAACGTAGAAGAGAGAAAAATGAAAACTTATTTCTGTGGCAGACAATAGGGTGTGCCTTTTAGAAAGAGAGTGTGTGTGCATGAGCAAGGGGAGGGGCAGAGGGAAAGGGAGAGAGAGAACCTCAAGGAGACTCCCTGCTCCCTGCTGAGCTTGGAGTCTGACACTGGCTCAAGGGGTGTGGGGGGGTTCCTCAATCTCATGACCCTGAGATCATGACCTGAGCCGAAATCAAAAGTCGGACACCCAACCGACTGAGCCAACCAGGGGTCCCTCAAATGACTTTCAATGCCCTTTGATTGCTGAACTAATTTCTTAATGTGGAATGGGAGGCTCTGCAGGGCCTGGGTTGGGTTTCCCCTCATTAGAGACTCAGAGGAGTGTTAACTTCGAAGGTGATAAGAAATCGGTAAAAATCATCCAAAAGTTCTTTGCTGAGCTTTCCCTGTAATTGCAGCATGGAGGAAGGAACAAAATAGTATAAGATGTGGCCAAGCTCTTAGGCTCTTATATTTGGGTAAATGAAACTTTTCCGTATGACAGGTAAGTAATAACATACCACCAAAAGGGATATCTGAGACGGTGAGGGCTGCTGAGTTGGGAGGAAGAACCACCAGGGGTATGTTGGGCCCTTTCCTAGAACTAAATATCTATTTTTCCTTATTGTATTTTTTAAGCTTGCCTCCCCAAATTGTAATAATTCTTTTAAATTTTAAGCGTCTGCAATTCCAACTATATATATCACACAAAAACACCATTCTTAGAAAAAAAAAAGCTTGGGGAAAAAAGGACTCAGGCTTTAATAGTTATTTTTCTGATAGATAGTTCTCTAGGTAACTCTTCTTTTTTTTTTCCTTTCTACTTCTGTGAATTTGCCAATTTTTCTAAAATGAATATTTATTGCATTTAAAGTAATATTTTTAAGCCCTTGTTTTAGGACAGTAAGTGTAATAATGATAAAAAATGTGTCTATGATTACTCTACAATTAGGTACTAGGCAAAAGACAAACATGATTTAATCTTCTCTTGGAGCTTAGACCTGAGGAAGAAAAGAATAAAACAAAATTTTCTCTGTGATGGATGAGCAAACTCCAGAACTTATTCAAATTCTTTCCCCCAAAGATATCAGGGAGTCCCTTTCCAATGGTCCAGTCTTTGTGCAGATGTTGCTGCTATCTGCCTGATCGCCTGACTTCTATCTTGGTGGAGTTAACCTTGGAAAGAGGATTGTCTTGGGACTCAAGATTCTTGTTTGTGATAGCTGATCTGCAGTTGACTTTCTGTGTATATGGTCAAGTTATCTAACCAGTTTTACCCTTGATTTCTTCACCTCAAAAATAAGGGATTTACGTGCGTTGCTGATGGGAATGTAAAAGGGTGCCAATGATGTGGGAAACAGGTTGGTGATTCCTCAAAGGGTTAAATATAGAATTATCCTATTACCCAACAATTTTACTCCTAGGTTTAGACTCAAGGAATAAAAAAGGGACTCAGATATTTCTAAGCCAATATTCATAGCATTTTTCACAGTACTGAAAGGTGGAAACAACCCATCAACAGAGGAACAGATAAACCAAAATGGTAGAGGGTAGATGGATAGAAACTGTTCGACACCAGTGAGCAACGCTCAGACACCAGCTGGGTGTCCAACGACTCAGTTCACTTCTGACACCATCTACGTGGAGAGAGCATCAGATTGCACAGGGGAGGGGTTCAGTCCCCTCTCCCCCACCAAACACACACTTCAGAGGCCACCTGCCAGTCACCCAGATTAGCTGTGCTTCTGACCGGCTGGCTATAAATCAGAGGCTCCCATGGCCCGTCCTTGGGTTTGATGAATTTGCTAGAGTGGCTCACAGAGCTCAGAGAAACATTTTGCTCATGAGATTCCTGGCTTATTGTAAAAGGATGGAACTCAGGATCAGTAGGAATGGGGGGAGGGCACGGAGCTTCGCCCTCTCTGGGGCACCTCTGTCCCCCAGGTCTCCACAGTGTCACTCTGCCTGCTCTCTGAGCCCTGTCCTCTTTGGTTATTTATGGATGCTTCATTTCATAGGCATGGTTGATTTAATCATGGGTCACCCGCGAGCATTTTTACCTACAGCCCCTCTCTCCTTCCTGGAGGTCAGGGGGTGGGACTGCAGGTTCCAACCCCAAATCACCTGGTTGGTTCCCCTGGCAACCAGTTCTCCCCACCCCCCCCCACTCTGGTGACCGAGGGGCTTTCCAAAACCCACCTCATTAACATAACAAAAGACACCTTGAACTTTCTCACAGCTTGGGAAATTCTGAGGGTTTAGAAGCTCTCAAGCTGGAAAGGGAAATGAAGACCAAATATATGTTTCTTACTATAAACCATAATACCCGGGGCACCTGGCTGGCTCAGTCGGTGGAGCGTTCATGACTCGGGTCATGAGTTCAAGCCCCACGTTGGACATGGAGCCTCCTTAAAAAAAATATCACACTACACAGCATAGAGAGGAATATTCTTCAGCCAGCAAAGGGAATGAAGTTCTGATGCATGCTCTGCGTGGATGAACTCTGGAAACATCATGCTGAGTGAAATGAGCCAAGCACAGAAGGCAAATAGCCCGTGATTCCACTCCGTCGAGGTACCCAGCATCGAGACAGAGTAGGTTGGAGGTTACCAGGGGCTGGGGGTCGGCAGAGTGGCAGTTATCATGTAATGAGTACGAGTGTCTGTTGGGGTAATAAAAAATTCTGGAAATACCTAGTCCTGGTGGTTTGTACAACACTGTGAATGTGATTAATGCCACTGCATTGTACACGTAAAATTATTTTTTTTTTCCTTGAAGATTTTATTTCTTTATTTGAGAGAGAGAGAGCATGCACAGTGGAAGGACAGAGGGAGAAACAGACTCCCTGCTGAGCAGGGAGCCCAATGGGGGACTCGATCCTAGGACCCCCTAGGACCGCAGGATCACAACCTGAGTCAGCCCTGAGACAAAGTCAGACGCTTAACTGACTGAGCCACCCGGGCTCTGTGGGCAGGACGCACCTCCAAACAGCCCTGCACGCTTCCTGTCTTGTTCCCGGCTGGCCTCATTAATCCCTGACTTGGTTTCTTGCCTGTCCTGTGGCATTTGAATTTGTGGCCCCTTGCATAAATCAGTGATCGGGTGAATTGTTTCTGAGAGCCCTTTGCTTGGGTTGTCAATTTTTAAAAAGCAAAGTGTCAGAGAAATTTCTTTTTCTTTTAGTTCCTTTCTTACCTCATCTACAACATGGAAGGAGCTGGTCTGGGCGACCACACAGGATTTCAGGTTTCCATAACTGACACACATGTATGTGAGTAATTTTGTGAGCATAGAGTTCTAGAGAATACTTAAAGAGATTTTTCATGCATGCGGTCTCTGAAGTTCGATCATGGCTTCCACGAATATTCAAGCATTTTATCACAACTTTGAAAAGCCTCTACTTTTAATTGGGTTTATTTTCTATTTCAAAAAGAGTCATAAGTATTACATGAAGGTTGAAAGAAAATTTAAACAATACACAGAAGTGCGTAAAAAGTCCTTCCTCTCTTACCTCCCTGGGGGGGAAACCACAGGTGTGGGGTGATTTTCTTTTCAGATCTCTGTTTTTGTTTGTAGTTTGTTTTTGTCTTTACACATTTAGTTATGTAGAGATTTGCATGTGCATTTATATGAACATGAAAACATAGAACATAGGTCTTTTTTTTCCCCACAAAAAAGGAATTATACTCCAGTTACTGTTCTGCAACTTGCTTTTTAAATTTGACAATATATTGTGATCATTTTTCCATATCTACACAAAGAGATGCGCTTCATTCTTTGTGATGACTATGAAACATCAGAGCAAGGTGTCATTTACTGAAACATAATTAGTTTGACAGATATGTAGGTCATCTCTGGTTTCTACTAATATAAATTCATGGCACTGTGAGCATCCTTCAGCCTGGCAACATGGAAAAAGTAATTTTGAGGAGTATATTCTTACGAACGTGATTGTTTAGTCAGGGCATATGTGTTTTAAAAATTCTGATCCATGTTGTGAAGTGCACTTTAAAATCTACATTCCCGCTGTTGCTCACACTGCACGTTACCTCTTTGTCTTTTGCCAGAGCAATAGGCCGAAGATGGAGGCTCATTTTGCTCAGTTTGCATTTCCCTTTCTATTAACTGAGATGGCACACCTTTGGTTATTTTATTGGGCATTTGTGTGTATATGTATAAACTATTTGTTTATGGATTCAGTTGCCTAACTCTTATGCGAGCTGTGTACGTGAAAATATATCTCTGTGCTAAGAGTTGTTTCAAAACCCAGCTCCTGGCTCGGAGGGTACGTATGCTCTCACTCCTGGCCCGCGTGTCAGCTTCCTCTCGCTGCAGCTTGCACATGTCTGAGTCAGCCCTGAGACAAGTAACTTCTGTTCTTTTCCCAGGGCCGCTAGCTCGGTGCGGTGTGTAATTTAAGAGGAAAGGAAAGAAAAGAAATGACGAAGGTCTCACTGGCCTTTAGATGATCATAATCGAATGCTGTGAAATGTACATGGAAGCAAGTACAACAAAAATAATGAAAACCACTTGCCTTTGATCAGTGCTTTGTGGTTTACATTCTTTTGATAAATAAGGCACGTAAATAAATAATGAAAATATTAGGTAAAAAAATGTAAGTCCCATAACTTGGGGCTTGGGGGAACTAGAATTCAGTTGGCGGGTGTGGGGACTGGAATTGTGGAACGGGAGAATTCCAAGGAGGACAACGGAGAGTTGGAGGATGGGTTAGGAAGGATTTTTGTGGGTGGAAGAAAACTGCATAAACAGAGAGAACAAAAGGGTGGGGGTCTATCTAGCTTCCCTTGGAAATGAGCATAGCATCTGGCATGTTTGGGAAGTGGTCACAGCAGTGAAGAATCGCCGATCAACTTTCTTTGGAGCACCATACTCCCGTTAACTCAACCTCAAGGTTCTATCATCATTTTTGTTATCATCTGCGTCTCATTCCTGGTTTGTACTGGGTGTGAGATGAGGTGAAACCTTCTGGTGTTTCCACAGGGACCTTGTCTGGACCGCGGGAGGAGGATGCCACATCCAACCATCCTGTCCCTGACCTCCAGTCTCAGCGATGTCCGTGAACTCACTGGTGCCTTTGTTGGTCTGCTACAACGTGCCGGAGACAGGTACAGCCCACCTGCTACGCCTCAGGGCCATGCCGGGTGCTGGGGAGACAGAGATGAGCACGTCATGCCCCCTTCCTTGTGGAACGTGGAGTCCACCACGGCTGGGGGAAGTGAAGCACTTAGATGCTTGGCTAGCTACGCGACACTTGAGTCCCCCCGGCTCAGAGACAGCACATCCGAATCTGGTCTCACCCTTGCTCGGGGGCTGCCAAGGGGCCTGCTGGGGGCCTGGAGCTGAGGCAGCTCCTGAGGGGGTGGCAATTCGCCTTCTCATCCAGGGCAGCTTCGGTCCTAATTTACACTGCATTTTGCTCTATCTGTTCACAGCAGGTGAGCACGCGTCAGTGGAAGGACATTGTACTGAAGCTTAAAATACTGATTTCTTGTTAATCCGATGGCTACGTGACCCTCTAGCATATGGGGAAGCCCGTGTGGCTCTTAATCTAATGTAGTTAAACACCTGTTACTGCTTTGAAGGTACTTTTGTTCAAATTGTTTGCTTTTGTATTGTCTTGTTCTAATGCTTGTTGTAATTCATAAATGTAACCATAATAAACTAACAGAATTTTCAACTTGCCGGATTTCCCTATCAACAAAACAATTGGTGTTTTCCCCGTATCAAACAAATCAGGGTACTTTATTTTTTTATTTTTAAAGATTTTATTTATTTATTTGACAGAGAGAGCACAAGCAGGGGGAACAGTAGAGGAAGAGGGAGAAGCAGGCCTCCCACTGAGCAAGGAGCCCGATGCAGGGCTCCATCCCAGGACCCTGGGATCAGGACCTCAGGACCTCAGGACCTGAGCCGAAGGCAGACACTTAACCACTGAGGCACCCAGGCGCCCCAGGGTACTTTATTTATAAACAGTCTGACTTCGGGATTAGGGAAGTCGGGGCGAATGGCGCTGTGGGGAGGCGTTGGGAGGGAGGCCCTTTGGCCTCATTCCTGCCACTGGTAACTTGGAGCCCGCGCCACGAGCTGTTGGCCCTGTTTTCCTCTTAGGTGACGTGAGGGGGGCTGATTGCACAGGGGAGTCTCTCGTGTCCCGTCCAGCTTCCAGAAACACCAGCAGCGCATGGGCAACCGCACCCACGATCTCCGGGGACTCGAACATGGGCTGACCCCAGAGACGCGTGGCCACCCACCTGCCCAGGGAAAGGTGCCCGCTGGGCGGCAGCCTGATTTCCCATGTGTCCTTCCTTCATCTGCAGGCCCAGGGGAGTCCCTCAGCTGCTCCACCTTCCGTTTCTTCAACCAGGGGAGGACGATAACCAGAGTACCCTCGTCACAGTGACAGTAGAAAGGAGCAATGAGAGGAACAGCCCCACTGCTGCCCCTGACACCTGAGCTGGCCCACGTTCATGCTGTCTTTCCCTGAGACATGCGGGTCTAGCTTCCCCGGTCCCTGTTAGCCAGGTGCTCTCAGGGCTCCTCCAGCGGAAGGACAGGCCTCCAGGATTATGCACAACAGTTACTGGCTATGGCGCCTGGGGGCTCAGTCGTTAGGCGTCTGCCTTCGGCTCGGTCACGGTCCCGGGGCCTGGGATCGAGTTCGGCGTCGGGCTCCCTGCTCGGCGGGAAGCCTGCTTCTCCCTCTGCCCCTCCCCCCGCTTGTGCTTGCGCTGTCAAATAAGTAAAATATATTTCTTAAAAGGTTACTAATTTACAAATGCTGTCACTGGCAGATGCCAGGCAGCAAGAACAAGTTCAATGATTTAATCATAATGACAGTTTTAATGAACTAAACACAATCTAGCACTTACGTGGCAGGCCATGTTGTAAGAACGTTACACACATCACCTAGTTCAGTCCCTAATAAGGAGGGTACTAGTCTTATCGCCTCCCCCCACCCCCCTGTTTATCCACGAGCGAGTCCACAGCACAGGACACACAGCCAAGGAGCAGTGAACATTTGAAGCCAGGGAGTTTGGGCCCAGAACTCATGCTCTGAACCCCTTTGCTTGACTGATTATTTTATAAAAATTGCATAGAGTCCTGAGCACTTACTTGCTTTAAAGGTTAGAAGTTTTAAGAAGTCTGGGAAACCCTAGACAAAGTAATGAGAAACTCTGAGAAGAAGGATCAGGTAGCACTCAGACGTGACGATATTCTGTGATAGTGAAGAGAGAGAACACTAAACAAAGGGCTCATTTTTGCACTGAAATCAGCAGAACTCCACAAGGAGACTCAGGTGCACCTGCTGGTCAGTGACCTGGGTCTGGATGCCTCGGTGGACCGTCACAGCAGAAACGTGTACACACGCCGGATAAAGGATAAAAGGACATTTAGAAAACAAGATTCAACAAATGGATCAAGTTTGGAAGTTTCAAAGGCAAAAAAGCAAGTGAAAGCAAAAATACAAGCTCAGAGAACTGAGTTTCATCGTGCGGACGTTGGCCCCCCCGGGGGGAGAGGAACGTCCTCACCGCCGGGATGCAGGGAGGAGAATCCCGACGGGCCGGCTCCGCTGGGGTTCCTCCGGCTGACCACCTTTGTCCTGGCGTCTCCACTCCGTCCACTCTTCATCAAACCTGGCCTGAAAACACACACGCTTGACCATTTCTTCTGGTCATTTCCCTGTGAAAGCTCTCCTACCACATAAAACTTCTATTAAATGAGTGCATTTGCAGACTTTGCTCCTGTTAATTGTCCTTGTCAGTCTACTTTCCAGACCCAGCCAGGGACCGCATGAGGGTGGAGGAAAACTTTCTTCCTCCCCTACACACCCTGGAGGGACGCGGGTGAGCAGGTGCCGCGGCCGACTTGGAGAAGGGGTCTGAGAGAGACATCTGTCCTGTGGGAGAGCAAGAACCTGAAATCCCGGTATCTTCGTGGATTTCTTCCTCATCTCCCCCTTCTGGAAGCCAGTCACGTGCCCCTTGTCCTTCCTGGCCTTCCACCCTTCAGCCATCGACTGTTCTCATCCGTGGTCAACAGCCGTGAGTCCGCCGGTGGCCTCCTTTAGCCGACCCTCTGCTGCAGCCCCTCCTCAGCCATCCTGACCCCAGGCACGGTGCTTGGGGGGAAAGGAGAGTAAGACAGAGTTTCTCGTGGGGACAACTGACTAACAGAGGCTGGGTGAAAACAGATTCTTCTCTGTCTTCCCGTGGACTCCCACGCTGACCATCCTACCAGGAGCGTTGGCGTTCTTGTACTTAAGCTCTCCATTTACGCCCTCATTTGCTGTTTCATTCAATAAATAGTTATTAAGGACCTAATTCGTGACAACTGGTTAAGTGCTGAGAACATATCGAGGAAGATAAGGCACATTTCCTGCCCTTCTGAAGCTTGCAGTGCCCCTCTAAGGAGCAGGCTGTTGTAATCCCCAGATAGTGAAGGAAGCCAATGAAGCTCAGAGAGGCTGAGTTACCAGCCGTCCCAGAATTTCGAGGTGGGAGCAAGTACATTTGTCCCCATCGTTAGCGCCTGCCCCTCTACCCCACCAGCCACTCACTGAAGACTGGTGTTCCCGAAGGCTTTGGGGATTGCAAGTGACAGAAAAGGAGATCAGACTGCCTTAAAATAAAAACGGAATTTTGGAATTTGGGCTGACACCGAGCCCTCGGCAGGGAAAGAAGGTGCTGGCCCCAGGGAATACCACAGGGTTGACAGTCTCTCCCTCACATTCTTGTTCTAGGATCTCTGCATTTTGGGCTGCTGTCTTCCTACGTCGGACAGATTTTCTCTGTGTACTGGGGAGTGCAGGTTCCGGGCCTAATGGCTCACAACAAGGGACAGAAGGCAATTCCCTGCTACTTACAGTTAGAACTGTTCCGGGGAAAACAGATTTATTCAGCGTGGATCTCGAGTGCGCCTCTGGATCCATCATCGAGGCCAGAGGGGGAGGGTTCTGGACAAGTCCACCTGCGTCACTTATCTACTTCTGCAGCCAACGATGACAGCTGACTATCGAAACTGGTGGTGGCACAAATGTGGCCACCGAAGAGCATGAACAGTGCCGACGCTTAGTAAGTACCCGGCAACATTAGTGCCAACACTTAGTAAGTACCTGGCAATGTTACTGGTGATGCTTAGTAAGTACCCGGCAACGGCAGTGTCAACGCTTAGTAAGTACCCAGCAATGTTAGTGTCAAGGCTCAGTAAGTACCAATGTTAGCCGAAGCACAGATTCTAGTGAGGGTCTACTACAGCCCCTTTGCCTCAGGACTAATGATACTTCACTCCCATATTCAAATGCTATTTTGATCAGGTTTGTTCTACTATCATGGCCTCCAAAAAAGTTAATTAGGAAGCCTGTCCTGTTTTATTCTTCTCTAAATAACATTTGATATCTATGTTTCTTGATGTTTAAAAAACATTCACCCATAAAAACACTGGGGGGTAGGTGTGGGAAGAGGATGCTAATATTTATTTAAAATTCTTTCCTGGCAGGGCACCTGGCTGGCTCAGCTGGTAGAACATGCAACTCTTAATCTTGGGGTTGTAAATTCGAGTCCCACTTTGGGCACAGAGATTACTTAAAAATAAATGAAAATATAAAAATAAAATAAAAATCTTGGAGCGCCTCGGCTAAGCATCCGACTCTTGATTGCAGCTCAGGTCAGGATCTCGGGGTCGTGAGATTGAACCCCACATTGGACTCCATGCTTAGCGGAGAGCCTGCTTGAGATTCTCTCTCCCTCTGCCCTCCCCCTGCTCATGCTCTCTCTCCCTTTGTCTCTCAAATAAAATTTAAAAATAATATTAAAAAATAAAAATAAAATTATTTCCTGGGTATTGGGTGTATTTAAATTTGCACAATTACTAGTGCAGGGTAGGTGCTCAAAATAGGTTTCCTCTGCAGTGGGGAAACAGAGGAGACTGCACTGTTGAAGATAATTGAGAAAGGGTATAACTTTAAGAAGATTTAGGAATTTTAAGAAGATTAATGTGCGAACAGTGTTGAAAAAGAAAAGTATTGGAGAACTCTTTGGCACTGTGCTTCTCAAAAACTGGTGATAAAGAACCAACGTGTTTTTTCTTTTTCTTTCTCAAAAGATTTTATTTATTTATTTATTTATTTATTTATTTATTTATTTGAGAGAGAGTGTGGGAGTGTGCAAGCAGGGTGGGGGGCAGAGGGAGAGGGAGGGGGCAAGCAGACTCCTCGCTGAGAGTGGAGCCCACACACGGGGCTCCATCCCAGGACCCCGAGATCAGGATCTGAGCCGAAATCAACAGTCAGGTGCTCAACCAACTGAACGACCCAGGCGCCCTGTGTTTTTCTTTTAAAAATTTAATGTTGATCATTTGTAAGACACAATTATGAATGGCTAGAAAAATAAAATGTAAATAGCTGGTATACAAAATACAAGGCCGATGACCTAATTTTAGATTCAACAGACATAAAATCACTTTCTCAAATTATTGTAAATGTTTCTAAGGAAGAGCTGTCAATTTCTGTACTTACCTTGGGTTGGCCTGGGGATAAACTCTTGGTGGGAGGGCGCTGGTCCCCGTTGGCCGGGTGGGGGGTCGGGAGGGGTGCGGTATCCCCCATGCCAGTACTGTCCAAAGACCACTGGGAACGCACCTGTTCCTGAGCCAGCGCGGTCCTTCCTCAGTGTAGCCCTGCAACGTTCTAGCCAGAACTAATCAGAAAGGACTTTCTGGGGGGGCGGATTTCGGCTTGGGTTGGGTCCTACTGAGACGTGGGGTCTTGCCCGGGGTTGGATGCTGTCGGCAGGCAGGGCAGCTCTATGACTAAGTATTGGATAGGCGTGGGGATAAACAGAATCTAGAGCTTTAATTGGCCAAGAGACAACGGCCACTCATTTTTAGCTAGGATGGAAAAACATTTTGGTTATTTTTGTGGTTTGGACATGTTCCTGTTTTTGTCTGTGTTCAGACAAGGTCACAGAGCGGCCCGGTCTGATGATGTTCTGAGATATTGTTTCTGTCGTCCCGCAAGGCCTCATGCGTGGTGAGTGCCGGGCCAGCCCCCAGGCCTGCTTTCTCTCTCTCACCTCAGTGAGGTGACTCGGACTGCAAAAGGTTAAAAACATTTGAAAAGTAAAGGACCGGATGTGGTGATCGAGTTCAGACACAGCGTTTGGGGTGCACCCGAGTTTGTGCTCAGGACTTCTGGGGTGGGCCTCGGGAATTTGCATTTCTAACTAATCCCGGGAGCTGTTGAGGCTGCCAGGCCACGCGTGGAAAACCACCGAATTCGGTGGGAGTATCAAGGGGGGGTGTTTACAGGGAAGGAAAGACCTATTGCAGTTGGTGGTGTTCCCAGGGTAAAAGTCTAGCTCCTTCTGGCAACACCGTGCATTTTCCTGGTTCAAGTGACCACTCTCCCGGGGGGAGCTCACAAATGAAGATTCTTTCCAACATAATTTGTGCAGATTGTTGACAATAAGTTTGTAATTAACATGAAAGTAAAATTTAAGTGTTGAGGGGCCCCTGGGGGGCTCAGTCGCTGCCTTCGGCTCAGGTCATGACCCCAGGGTCCTGGGATCCAGCCCTGAGTTGGGAATCGCTGCTCAGCAGGGAGCCTGCCTCTCCCTCTGCCCCTCCCCCTGCTCATGTTCTCGCTCTCTCTCTTGAATAAATAAATGAATAATCTTAAAAAAAATTATGTGTTTATTGTCCATCTTCCAGGAAGTTCCCTATTACAAACAAGCAGATCCATTTCAGGAGAATGGGTTAGAAAACCAGCAGTTCAACCCCATTATCTGCAAATTGACTTATTCACAAATAGATACTGTACTAAATGCGAAGTAACCCTTACAATCCCCTTTTTAACTATTTCCTCTGTCAGGGTTAAGACAGAATTCTGTAAAATATGTTAGTTGCTTGTGCTTTTGAAATATATAAATGTCTGTACTAAAAAATTTGACATTTTCTACTTGATTTTCTGAGACATTGGGTGAAAAGAGGAAGTGATGACTAGGGTGGAACCAGGTGGTCTCTAATTATTCTGAAATAAATGGTTGTAGTTTACTTCCCTCTACATTTGGCCGCAGAGGGGATAAAAGAAAAGACACTTGCAGCTCACGTGGATGGCCTCCAATTTACAATTTATGTGGATTCAGTTAATTCTTTTTATTGTTGTTGTTTTTTTAAAGATTTTATTTTATTTTATTTTATTTTTTTTAAAGATTTTATTTATTTGACAGAGAGAGACACAGTGAGAGAGGGAACACAAGCAGGGGGAGTGGGAGAGGGAGAAGCAGGGTCCCCGCTGAGCAGGGAGCCCGATGCGGGGCTCGATCCCAGGACCCCGGGATCATGACCTGAGCCGAAGGCAGACACTTAACGGCTGAGCCACCCAGGCGCCCCTAAAGATTTTATTTTTTAAAGTAATCTCTACCCACAACGTGGGGCCTGAACTCACAACCCTGAGATCAAGAGTCGCACACTCCCCGCCCCCCCCCCCCCCCCCCCCCCCAATGGAGCCAGCCATGTGCCCCTGATTCTGTTAATTCTTGACCTAAAAAAATTTAAGTATCCTACAAGGAGTCAGTGTAAGAACTTATGAATACGATTTTCTATAGCTCTTTCCACAAGTCATACACAGTTTGTTAACTCTCCTCTTACAAGGCTTCTGAGAATCTGGTCGTTCAGGAGAAGCAGCTCAGGACACTGTTAAGCATTGTCACGCAAGTGGGAGACGTGTCTTTCTTTCCACAATAATCTCTTCATCTCTAGAGAGAATGGGTTTCAGTAGGGAGCTAGATCTTGCAAATCCAGCAGGAGATTTTCAGTGTAGCATCAAAAGGAAATCAAGTAGAATAAGGAGGTTAACACTGGGGCTGAGCGGGTCCCGCTCTGAGGAGTAACCTCACTCCGGTTTGTCTCCTATTTGTGAGCTCTCACGCATCCCTCACGCATCCAGACCTGGGGCCGTGCGTCTTGATTACATCGTACCCATCTTTTTCACAGCTCTTCCTAGGCATGTTCTCGGGATCAGAAGCGTGTTGACAACAGGGGCGTTTGTGGACGTGACGAGGAGATTGTGGTTCAGGGTGGGGACAAACGTTCAGCTACTCGTCATGAAGACATTACGCAAATTAACAGAGCACATACTACGTGCCAGGCACTCGTCTAGGTTCTGGGCCTCGCCAGTGGACAGCACGCACATCTCTTGCCCCAGAGGAATACATTCTGGTGGGAGAGCCTCATGTGGTCGTTGGAAGTTGCCCGGCCGGTGCCCGTCTCTGCCTGTCCCCTCCTGCAACCCGAGGTCCTCACACACATGCAAGAACAGGGCCGTCTGCACGCCCAGGCTCTGTCCTATCTCCCCTCAGTGACCTGCCAGGACATCTGGAAAGTAAAACTGATAAGAAGACACTCCTTCTGTTCTGCCTGTGTCTCTCTCCTGAGACAAACCACATCAGGACAAGGTGGGAGCGAAGATGCTGACAGCGGACGCCCGGCCCCGTGGACGCCTGGCGAGCCATGTGGTGCCGGAGTCGGGCGTATGGACGGAGTGTGGCAGGACGGGGTCTGGAAGGGTAGTCAAGGGATGGTCGACAGAGAGACCCTCGCTCTGAGACAGCCCCTCACATACCAGACTTACACCGGGGGGCTCTCCTACTCCTGCGTCTGTCGCCCCTCCACCCTGGGGACGGCTCGTCCGCCGCTGCCTGCGTCTGCACGCTCCGGTCGGGTCTGGCAGCTTCTAGAAGTTTCCATGACACGTGTGGGACACTAGGACATTCTGCAAACCCCGTGCCTGGGGCTCCACCTCCCGGATGAGCCGCTTACCTCCTGTCAGGGTGCGGCTGGGGTCGGGACTCGCCTGCATCTGTACCTACAGACCTCTCGCCCCAACCACCTTCTGCTTGGCTCTGGTTGGGAATTCCTCCCCCGTTCCTTTCACCCTACGCTTGATGCTTCTTAAATCCATAACTTGAAGAACATGTTCTCTTTGCTCCAGGGAAGGGAGGGTTGACTTTACCAAAGCTGAGAAAAAATATTTCCATTTCACTTTCTAGTACCTCAAAGAGAAGGAAGAAAAACACCCACGGGTGAGATTACGCTTTGAAGCAGTGTGAACATCCACGTCCTGCCACATACGGCTGGCAAGTGCGAGCAAGCACCCAGGCCTCGGAGGACGAGACAGTTGGTGGGACAGGTGGTGGGGACGGGTGGGGGCTGCCTGGGTGTCAGAACGGAGCATGGCAGGGAGCCCGCGCTCGGGGATCTCGCAGCAGACCTGGTGTGCAGGGCTGCCGGTGCTGAGGGGTGGGAGGCTGTGGGGTGCTGGGCGTCAGCGGTTGTGTGGGAAAAACAGCCTGGCTGCCTCCTGGGTCTCCCCACCACGACCACACACGGCGCTTCTGACACCAGCTCTCCGCAACACCAGCTGCGTGTCCCGCAGTTTAACTCAGTTCTGACACTGTCTTCACGGAGACAGCCTCAGGTCCCACAAGCTGAGGGCTCCATCCCGGGAGACTGTCCCCCCAGCCCATTTCCGTTGCCAGCCGTAAGCATCAGGCCCCCAGGTTAGCCGCAACTTCTGACCAACGTGGTCACAAATCCTCTGTTCCCATGATCGCACTCCTTGGAGTCAATCACCTGCTAGAGCAGCTCACAGAACTCAGGGAAACACTTAGTTTACCAGTTTGTTAAAGGCCACGATAAAGGGCACAGGTGAACAGCCAGATGAGGAGATGCGTGGGGCGAGGTCTGGGAGGGCCCCAGGCACAAGAGTTCTGGAGTTGGGGGTGTGTCACCCTCCCCGTGTGTGGATGTGTTCACCAACCTGGAAGTTCTCTGAGCCTCGACTTTTGGGTTTTTTTTTTTTTTTTAAGATTTTATTTTTTTTATTTATTCATGAGAGACAGAGAGAGAGACAGAGGCAGAGGGAGAAGCAGGCTCCCCGCGGAGCAGGGAGCCCGATGCGGGACTCGATCCCAGGACCCTGGGATCGTGACCTGAGCCGAAGGCAGACGCTTAACCGACTGAGCCACCCAGGCGTCCTGGGTTTTTTTTTTAAATGGAAGCTTAAACATGTAGGCATGATCACTCATTAACTCTGTTTTCAGCCTCTCCCTTCTCCAGAGAACGGCGAGGGAGCTGAAATTTCAAGGTTCTAATCATGGCTTAGTCTCTGGTAAAAGGAGCCCACCAGGGATCCCCTCATAAAAACAAAAGGCGCTCCCATCATCCAGGGGTGTACGAGTTTCAGGAGCCCCATGTCAGGCACTGGGGTCAAAGACCAACTATTAGAACAAAAGTTGCGCCTCATCCTCTCATCACTCAGGACATTAAAAAGGTTTCAGGTGCTCCGTGCCAGGAACTGGGGCAGAAACCCATCACATCACAGTGGTGTGGCCTCATCTTACTTCCTGCCTCTAGTCGAGATGGCTCTGGAAGTCTGTTGGGTTGAGTCTGGGTGCTGGGATCCTTGCTCCGTTTTGTGGATTGCTGGGGATGGCAATCGCTGGTGTTGGAATCAACTAACTTTTGTTGAGAAGTTAAGAGTTTACTTGCTTTATTCCAACTTCCCAATTTCCATTCTGCTGATGGGACACCTGAAACCCAGAGAGGCCAGTGACTTCACCACTCGATCCAGCTAGTAGGCAGCATCAAACCCATGCCTGAACAGCGGGCTCACGCCTTTGGATAATTTACTGCCCAGCAGTGACATGTTGTGGACGAAAGGAGCTGCTGTTAATAACTGTGCCAGGAGAGCGGGTGTAACACGGAGCCCTCCGGGGGCAGGCTGGGGAGGAGGGGCAGCTGGTCATTTTTCTATTTTTATTAACTTTTTAAAAGAATAAATTGTAATTCTGGAAATCATTTTTATTTTTAAATATTCTTCATCTTTTTGATTTGTAACCTTAGGTTTATCGTTTCTTTTCTTTAAGAAAGATAAGATTGCCAACTCCTTTTATGAAGCCAATTTAACCCTAATATCAAAACTTGATAAAAACAGTACAATAAAAGTAGATTACCTTCCAGTCTCATTTGTGAATACAGATGCAAGGACCCTAATGTATATTAGCTAACTGAATTCAGTAATGCTTAAAAAAAATATAATATATTGTGATAAGTTATGGTTAATTAATGTAATTTCACATAATAACAAGCTGAAGAATGAAATACTTAGGAACATTTCAACAGATGCAGGAAAAACACCTTATTTACAATTTTAGTTAGTAGAAAATTAGAAATAAAAAGAAACTTCCTTAATGGGGTAGAAAAGTATTTATCTTTTTACTTGGAAAAATTTGAAAAGCATTTGCTTTAAGATCAGTAACAGTACAAGAATACATGCTAACATAATGTTCTGCATAACACTGAAGGTTCAGGCCAAAGTAATAAGAGGAAAAAATACTAAGGAATATAAGGATTGGATGGGAAGAGATGAAATTGTCACTTGTAAGTATTGTGATCATTTACACAGAAGACTAAAGAAAACCAACAGACTTTCAGAAGTAATAAGTTTACATACTATAAGATCAATATACAAAAATCAGTAGTATCCCTCAATACCAGCAATAATAAAATCAAGAAGATAATAGACAGTATAATACCAAAACATCCAACACAACAATAACAAAACTGTAAAATATCAAGGACTTATGAGAAAAAAATTCACAAGACCATTACAGAAGAACATTTAAAACTCCAGCAAAGGGCTGGATTAAAGAAAGAAAGCGCTGAATTAAAAGTGAGATAAATCATCTTCATGAATGAGGGTGCAGTATTTAGAGATAACAATTTTGCCCCAATTTAATGCAATTTCAAGCAAAGTCACAGCTGCTGTTGGGGAGATCCTTCCCTGCTCATATTTTGAATGAACCCTCCACTGAGTGAGTCTTGGTAGAAGCCAGGAGCCTACCCCTCTCTGTGGAAGTGGATGAAGGGCCAGACATGCCTTGCTCTTTGGAAGCTCACACATGAGTGTGTGATGCTAGCTCAGACAAAACCTTCTCCTTCTCAGAATCTTGAGTGGTACAGGGATGCAGGGAGAGTTCAAAAGACTTTTCCCTGTGGCAGCGTCCATGCTCGCATCCCAACCAGGCTCCCTGCAGTGTAGCCCTGTCTGTCATGCTGCTGTCTGCTCTTCCTTGGGTCATGCCCATTTTTTGAACTTGTTTCTCTAGGCTTTTTCCTGAGAGCCCCGGCGATGCCTTCCGCAGTAAATTCATTTCTGCATTAAGTTAGATAGAACCAATTTCTGTTGCTTGTAATCAAGAACTCAGAACTAGGAACGTTGCCAAAATATTTCTGAACTTTATGTGGAAGTATTCAGGTCTGTGAGTAACGAAGACCAGGAGTCAGCAAACTTTTTCTGTAAAATTTTTCTGTAAAAACACTAAACATTTTAAGCTTTGGTGGCTGGATGCCAACTACTCAACTCTACTGTCATTCTTAAAAGTAGCCATTGACAGTATGTAAGCAAATGGGTATGGTTATGTTCCAGTAAAACTTTATTTACAAAAATAGTCAGTGGTCAGAGTTTGGCCCATGGGTTGTAGTTCCCTGATCCCTGATTAAGACTATATGTTGGCTAATTGAACATAATAATTAAAAAAAAAAAGGAAGTTAGGGTAAGGGACTACTTTAGACGGTGTTAATATGCATAAACAACTGTGCAATGAGAAAAGCAAACTATAGTAGAGACTCAATAAATTGGATCTATTTTACTAAAAAAAAAGACAATCATGAAAAAGAAAAGCAAAAAGGAGACAGACTCACTCTACTAACTAGTCAGACATTTACAATAGGACAAACAATGTGGTGCAGGTATAGAAATAAACAAATGGCCCAGGGAACAGAATAAACCCAGAAAGAGGCCAGTGAGAGTTTGTGTTATTTAGACATTTTGTAGGAAAAATTGGTTCACTATGTGGAAAAAAATAAATTAGATCCGTACCTCAGGTGAAATACAAAAATAAGCTCAAAATATAAAAATAAGTAAGAAGCTAAATAAGGAAGAATAAAGTTGCTAGAAGAAAATATGGAGTGGGCGCCTGGGTGGCTAGGTTGGTTGAGCGACTGCCTTCGGCTCAGGTCATGATCCTGGAGTCCCGGGATCGAGTCCCGCATCGGGCTCCCTGCTCAGCGGGGAGTCTGCTTCTCCCTCTGACCCTCCTCCCTCTCATGCTCTCTGTCTCTCATTCTCTCTGTCTCAAATAAATAAATAAAAAAATAAAATCTTTAAAAAAAAAAAAAGAAAATATGGAGTATCGTCAGGACTTGGGGGTAGGGGAGAATTATAATGGCTAGGCCATTATTGAACTATTTTGCCTTCTCAGAGGACACAGCAGAGAGAGCAGTTGTGTTATTAGGGCAAGTTAGCCTGGAGCTGAAATCCGTGTGGTCAACTCAGGTGCGCATGGTCTCGTTGAAAGAACAGAGTGTGGGCCACACGCTGGTGGCTGACCCATTGTCTGGGTCGTGAAGAGACAGGAAGGGCAGACTGCATAGGGAATGAGTGTTTTGTGTGTGGACAATAGTGATGGGAAACCCCGAAAGGACAGTATTTGGAGCCAAAAAGCAGTACAAGGCCCTGACGGATCATTCTACAAATAACATGGCTTTCAGGTACAAGAATGAGACAAGCGAGCAAGACACAAAGTCACTGTCAAGTCATTTTGTTCGGTTTTGTTTTGTACATATCCTTAACGGTATCTTTCTGGAGAAACAATAATAAAGACCTGAGAGGCACAACCACGTCTTCAAACCCAACGTCATCACGTGGCAGCCGTGAGAATTTCCCCTTTGCTGGAGGGGACAAGCTGCTACCCACCTCTCAGGGTGGCTGTAATTCCTAGACCGTGGCAGGGAGGGCGCACTGAAGACGGTTTCGTGTTCCTGTCGTGCTCTCCCATTGAGAAACGGAGCTGGTTTTCCCTCGCTTTGAATCCCCGGCACCATGTCCGCTTCAGCAGATGAGAGTTCGCAAAAGTGCTGCCTCTGCTTTTTGCTTCTTGGAACCTGGAGGGCTGGGCCTTCGGCCACTGGGTAAAGAGACCATTTGGACCATGTGTGCCAAGGACCAGACTTGCGAATGAACAAGTTGTGGGCACTCCAGCCCAGCCACTGCTGATAATTGTCTTTCTCTGACTTATTTCGCTCGGCATAATCCCCTTCAGTTCCATCCACGTCAATATAAGTGGGAAGATTTCATCCTTTCTGATGGCTGAGTAGTATTCCATTGTATGTATGAACCACATCTTCTTTATCCATTCATTCCATACGGCGTTTTAATGAAGCAAACGTACCTTCAGTTAGAACGAGTAAAGCGCCTCTGGTTTAAACGACACATGGTTTCGTAAGAGAAAGGGTGACCCCATGTGGCAGTTTTAAAACATGACCGTAAATTTTTAGGCATTTCTTGCATCAAGGTGGCGTGTATGTGCCCTCTTTAGTCTGGTGGGCTTGTGGTTGCTTTGATCAGTGACTACGGCAGGAATGATGTTACATGACTTCTGAGGCTAGAAGCAAAAGGCTATGTAGCTTCTCCTTGCTCGTGGGATCCCTCTTCGATCCCGGAGCCTCCAGGTATGAAGTCCTACCACCTTACCATCTGCAAGCTGGAGAGACCGTGTTTATGATATAACCAGCAGTCCCTGCCGAGCCCAGATCTCCAGCCACCTGTAACAAGGTGACAAACAAGGGAGTGAAGCCATCTCAGACCCTCCGAACCAGCCCATCTGCCCCATGAAGCAAAAGATTCACCCTGTGGAGAACTGCCCAAATTCTTGACCCACAAAATCATGGGACTTAATAAAATTATTGTTGTTGCAAGCCACCATTTAGTGCAGTGATAGATTACTGAAACACCCCTTATGTTAGTTCAGGTCCTCCAAAAAGCAGATGCCAAGATGTGATTAGACACACAAGAGATTTTTTTTTTTAAAGATTTTATTTATTTATTTGAGAGAGAGAGAGAGAATGAGAGACAGAGAGCACGAGAGGGAAGAGGGTCAGAGGGAGAAGCAGACCCCCTGCCGAGCAGGGAGCCTGATGTGGGACTCGATCCCGGGACTCCAGGATCATGACCTGAGCCGAAGGCAGTCGCTTAAGCAACTGGGCCACCCAGGCGCCCAGACACACAAGAGATTTATTGTTGGGTATCCTTCCTGTGCCTAGGAGGGATAAAGAGAGACTGGAGCAGGTCGGGGGAGCCTTCAGACCATGATGCGGGTCTGGAGTCTGTGAAGTCTTAGGTTGTATCAAAGTTGTAAGACAGTCTCGTCCAGGCTGGTGGAGAGTCCCAAGCCTGTTAGGGAGGTCCTATTTGTCCAGAATACTGGATGGTCAAACTGGAGTTTTGGATTTGCACGTGATCTGTGGTACGCTAGAAATTGTAGGCTGGATCTCAGAAACTCAACACGTTGCTCAGTCCTTTACGGCAGCACTTAACATCGTGTATTATAACGATTTCTGGAATATCTTCTTCATTCATCAGACTTTGAGGTTCTGGAAGGCACATGCTATATGTTTTTCACCTTTGCATGCTCCTTCTCTCCCGAAGTTCCTGACTCAGTGAATGTTTGTTAAATGGTTAACTGAGAATAATGATCAAATTATGTTTTGTGTGTAGTTATAGGAATAATCCTTTGACCACATATATGAGGGTTTATTCTGGACTCTATTCTATTCCACTGGCCTCTGTATCTCTCTTTACACCAGTACCATCTTTTTTAAAAATGATTTTATTTATTTATTTATTTGAGAGAGAGAGAGCATGAGCAGGGGAGAGGAGCAGAGGGAGAGGGAGAAGCAGACTCCCCGCTGAGCAGGGAGGCCAGTCAGGACCCTGGGGTCATGACCTGAGCCAAAGACAGACACTTAACCGACTGAGCCACCCAAGCGCCCCAGCACCATCCAGTTTTGATTAGTGTAGCTTTGTAGTAAGTTTTGAAATCAGGAAGTGTGAATTTTGCAGCTTTGCTCTTTTTCAGAATTGGTTTTGCTCTTAAGGGTCCCTTGAGATTCCATATGAATTTTAGCATAAGTTTTTGTCTTTTGCATTAAAACTGTAGATCACTTTGGGTAGTATTGACAATTTAACAATATTAAGTCCTCCAGTCCACAAACATGGGATTTTCCCATTACTTTATCTTCTTTGATTTCTTTCACCTCCTTCCTTAATTCCTAAGTATTTTATTCTTTTTGATACAATTGTTAATGGCATTGTTTGCCTAATTTCCCTTTCAGGTTGTTCATTGTTAGTGTATAGAAAAGCAACCGATTTTTGCTTGTTGACTTTGTATCCTGCTACTTTGCTGAATTTATTAGTTCTGACAGGTGTGTGTGTGAGTGTGTGAGTGTGTGTGTGTGTGTATGTGGTGTAATCGTTAGGGCTTTCTGTATATAAGATCTTATCCTTGTGAACAGAGATAATTTTACTTCTTCCTTTTCCTTTTGGATGTCTTTTATCTTTCTTATCTACTTGCTTTGCTGAGGACGTCCAGTACAATGTTGGGTAGGAGTGGTAAAAACCAGGCATCCTTGTCTTGTTCCTGATCTTAGAGGAAAAGATTTAAGTGTTCCACCACTGAGCATGATGTTTATTGTGGATTTTTCATATGTTTATTATGTTGTTGGAGTTTCCTTCAGTTCCTAGTGTGCTGAATGTTTTTTATCATAGAAGCGTTTGAATTTTGTCAAATGCTTTCCTGCATGAATTGAGATGATTATGTGGTTTTTCCCTTCTTTTTGTTAATGTGGTGTATTACATCGATTGATTTTCACCTTGTTGCAACATCTCTGCATTCCAGGAATAAATCTTACTTGCATGGTGCATAATCCTTTTCCTATGCTGCTGAATCTGGTTTGCTAGTACTTTGTTGAGAATTTCTGCATCAAATTCATAGGGACTATTGGTCTGTGGTTTTCTTTTCTTGTAGTGTCTTTGTCTAGCTTTGCTATAAGGGTAATGTTAGCCTTGTAGAATAAGGGAGTGTTCCTCCCTGTTCAATTTTTTGGAAAGTTTGAGAAGAATTGGTGTCAGTTCTCCTTTAAGTGTTTGGTGGCATTCACTGGTGAAGCCTTCAGTCCTGGCTTTCCTTTGTCAGGAGATTCTTGATTACTGATTTAATCTCCTTACTAGTTATGGGTCTATTTAGATTTTCTATTTCTTCATGATTTAATCTTGGCAGGTTTGGTGTTTCTAGGAATTTGTCCATTGAGTCTATGTTATCCAATTTGTTGGCATATAATTGCTCACAGTGCTCTCTTATTTGTTAATTTTATTTCTGTAGAATCAGTAGTAATGTCCCCACTTTCAAGCTGATTTTAGTGATTTGAGCCTTCTCTCTTTTTCCCTTAGTCCATCTAGCTAAATGTTTGTCAATTTTTTTGATTTAAAAAAATTCCAGACTGTAATTTAATGTTTAATCTATAAGGTTGTTTTTCTAAAATTAAGACTTTATTTTTTAGGGAAGTTTTAAGTTCACAGCAAAATCGAGGGGACGGTACGGACGTTTTCCACAGACCCCCCCCCCAATCCCTTCACACGCAGAGCCTCCCTCCTTATCGGCATTCCCACCAGGGTCGGCCTGATGCTGTCCCAAAGGCACCTTGGGTTCTGTGCACTTTCCTTTGATCCTTTTCCCCCTCACTCCCTTATTTTACAAGGCTAACATTACCCTTATATCAAAGCTAGACAAAGACACTGCAAGACACTCTGCACTTTCCTTTGATCTTTTTCCCTTTTCCCCCTCAGCTTTGATAATTTCCACTGCCCTATATTCAAGTTCGCTGATTCTTTCTTCTACAGAGAATGCTTCTCCCACGGAAACACATTCGCGAGTCTCTCGCTGCAGCGAGAGCTGCGTGGACGTCAGGAAAATGAGTTTCTGGGAGAAGTGAGGAGTGGAGTGTAGGTGTGGGGATAGGAGGGTGGGGCTGGGGGGGGGGGGGGGGGGGCAGGGGGGAAGCTGGGGGGGGGGGGGGGGGGGGGGGGGCGGGCGGCCAGTGAGAAATCTGTGATCCTGGGGTAGGGGAAGATTTGAGGGATGGAGATATTGTCCAGTTTCATGGTCCTGGCGCAACGTGCGATCCCACTGCTGAGGCAGGTCTTTAGCAGTGTCCGCGGGGTCCCGGAAGCCTTGCGGGACAGGCTTGGAGAAAGTTAAAGAGAAGAGGGTGAGACGGACGTCTGGGTTGGCCCTGGGCTGAGCACAGGGAACCAGGATGGCCGGGTCAGGGGAGAACCAGTGACATCAGGTCCGGGGCAGGACTCAGCCACAAGTGACTATGGGAGTGTAAACCTTGGGAATGCACATGCCTGTTGTGGGAAGAACCGGACTTCCCAGAAGACTCAGAGTGAGAGCCTGGCCAGGAGGGAAAGGGGAACTTGGGCACCTTTGAGCTGCGCCAATGGAGAGCTCCCTCCTTGCCCGCCCGGGGACAGGGCAGGATCAGCTGAAGACCCGAAGTGATGTGGGGCTTTTGTTTGTTTGATCTTTGATTTCACCATAGAGCACGTCTTCTCTGACACAGACACAGTACTTCCCGGTAGAAACCCTTTTGCCACGGAGTAAAAACTTTATTTATCTGTGTATTTAACATTTATTGCCATTTACCCAGTGCAAGCTGCTCGAGGAAAGTCATCGAGGAAGGAGACACTCATGCTTTCCCCAGGAGAGCGAGACAGGTGAAAACCAGCCACGGTGCAGGGAAGGACGGACAAGGTGCTAAATGGAGCTCAGGGGCCATGAGCATTAACTCTGGCTGGGGACCAACCCCACAGAACCCACTGGATGAACGTGTGTTCTTCCCCACGCTCCTAATTCTTTCTTGATTTACTTTTCTCTCCTGTTAAGAGGGAAAATAAGAACACATGACATGGGATACAACACTTAAAACCCATCCTAAGATGTTGCAGTCAGTATAATCTGTCATCCACCCAGCCCATTTTTCTGTGCCTGGAACAAAGGTTCTGAAGACCACCCTCCAGAGGCGAAGAGGGTGGTGTTGGATGGAGTGCGGGCCGGGGGCAGATGTCTTTGCATCTTGGTCTCTGCATCTACCAGCCGCGCCATCCTGGGTAAGGTAGTACTCGGCCTCTCTCAACGAGAGACCCCCCACGTGCAAGATGAGGATAACAGCAACTCACTGGATTGTCACATTAAGTGAGCGAAAGCATGTGAAATGCTGGGTACACTAAATGCGAGATGCATTGTAGCTATTATTTGTATTATTCTGGAAAGAACACCCATGAGTTTAATCATACTCTTTTGAATGTATATTTTCTGTTCATGTGGCGACTTCTTGGATGAATGAACTCGCTAAATTTAAAACCTTTTTAAATTAAGTCTTGCTTTCATTTGTCCAGAAGTTACCTCTATCCAACTTTGACTGGGGCGCCTCATTGTCTAACACTTAAGAATTCAATGCCTTGGTCTGTCTGCTTCATGTGATACCTAGTCCGTCCCTTTTGGGGTCTCTTTCTCATTTTCTTAGCGTTCTGGGACAGTGATACATGCCACGGACTATTCCACGAGCGCCGCGGATTTATGTAAGGGGAGGCACTGTTTTCTGTTCTGTTGGTGATAACTTTACCGACAATTGCCAGTGTTTCATGAACTTTTTGGCAACAGCAACAATTTGAGTCACAACTTTAAGGCACAGTTACGTGCTATTCTCCAGAACGTGTTCTCTGAGATGCTATTCTGCCAGGGCTCAGTTGGTGTTCCATAAAGAGGGTTAAAATCTAGGGAGTGCGGGGTTAACTCAAGTGCCAGGTGCACCTCAAGTACAACAGATGCTGTTTCTTGAACTTGCTTTTCCATAGCTTCCTTTTTTTAGGAGTTGTAGGACTATTCAATGTTCTGGGAACACAGTTTAGGAAATGCCATCGATAGTAAATTCTAGGTTCGACTGATGTCTTAAATCCATCTTATTCCAGGAATGATCTTCTCCTGAGGACATCGCCCTGTCATTTGGAAGCACTTTCATTGCTCTTGTGATCATTCAGACTCTTCAGCGGCTGGGGAGGAAGGAGCTTTGTTCCTCAGTCCAGCCCCCCAGGGGGACACTCTCTAAAGTGTCTGCACCGAGCAAGAAAGAACAGTGAGCCGCATACCTCAGTCATGTCATTTTCCTGACGTCACCGAATGATACTGCATTATCGAAAACTTAAAATCAACATCCTTGCCGTATAAAGTAGCCTGGTGACGTTTTGAGGACCTAAGGTCTCAAATTTCTGCCCGCAGTGGGCTTTAGGTGTAACTTCCAGTGTGTTTCCCAAGTGGATGCCCATTTCCCAGTCTTTGCTCTCAGGTGCGCCCGCCCGGAGGAGACGACGTGAAATCATAAATATTACCGTATAACTTCTGGATTCCTTCGATGTCATCTGGTGAAAGTTTGAAGTTCTTGGAATCTCTGACTCTGTAGGTTGGATACATCACGGCATCGGGATCAGACGAGTGACCCAGGCCCAAAGAATGGCCAAGTTCGTGGGTCGCAGTGATCAGGAAGTTAACTCCTACAACCCAAGAGTGACATACAGGAACTCTAAAAGCAGCTCTGTAAACAACGTCGTACACAGCATGCAATAAAAAGTAAGAGAACTGCAAGTATACACACCTCCTCAGAGCCTTTGCAGCTCACTTACTTGTGTCTAGGCCTTCACGAGTGGAGGGCGGAGAAGGAGAATCAAAGGAGGGGCGCTCTAATGTCATCACCCCTTCTGCGTTTACAAAAATGTGCTGTTTTTCTTATGTAATCACCCAGACAGCAGTCTTCCGGAGTGGAAAGCAAAGGCTTCAGGGGCACTAGGGACCCAGGCTCGAGACCCAGCTCTGCTGCTCACCAGCTGGACACTTTGGCCACATGAACTGACCTCCCTGAGCCTCAGGTCCTCGTCTGTTCAACAGAGAATCACTCCCACTGGGTAGGTTTGTCAAACTACTGGGAGTTGCCCACTGTCCGGAAAACACTGGCCATTCACCGACAGGACTTTGAGCATCAGGAGAGAGGAAGCTGGCTTTGACGAAGCCAGGACTGTAACGCTGGGCTTGGCTCCTGATTCACTGAGCCATCTGCCCTCCGACTCACAGACAGGCTTTGCCAGTAAGGTGGGAGGCGCCAGCCTGGGCGCTGGCGGAGGGGCCGGCGCTGCGATGGTGGGTGGGGACTGGGGACGCTCCGTGAGCCCACCCTGAGCAGGAAGGAAGGGGCATGAGCAAGACCCTCAGGACGTGGAAGCAAGCCAGGGTCACCCCCTCACCAAGCCTGGAGTGACAGCCAGGCGTCGCCTTGGCGGTGGATTTCCATCACCAAACACTAGTACAGATCTCCCTCTCAGGGACAGTGACAGCCACATTATTTTATTTAATTAATTTAGTGTTAGAATCGTTTGCACTTGGTATTATTTATACCAGAGCTTTCTTCCATTAGTTTTCTGGGGTGTGTCTGTAACCTCCCACGCTGTAAGGTGACAAATACGATGGGCTGGCTTCCTTTTGAACAATAGAGGATGATCTCAGAATTATACACAATTCTTAAATATCATAGTCTCTGCTCCTCCTTTTCCTCCAATTAAAAAAAAAACAACTAATTTTTGGGAAATAGAAAGAACTCTAATTTGTTGAATGACTAAGCTATCCCAACACCGTGTAAAGCACTGTAGAAATATTATCTCATTTACTTCCAACCACAATCCCAGGAGGTGGGACTTATAGTCCCACTTCACAGATGGAAACTGGCTCAGAGAAGTCCATAACTTGACTAAAGACGCGCGGCAAGTGGCTGGTAGACCTACGGCTGGTTGAACACCCTGTGGTTTGAGCCCACAGCCTCCTCCCATCCTCTGTCTGCACAGCCTTGTGAGCACATGGAATGAAATAAAGCACTTGAGGCACATAGTCATTGGCAGTTAACGATGGGTCAGTAATTACCATTAACTAAGAAAATTATCAAATTCACGTTGGTATAGGGAGTTCAGATTTCTAAAAACAACATGCAGCAGAAGAGCGAGGGGCCCCTATACCTATCCTGCTACCGTCCGTCCAGCGCTCGTCCTCATCAAAGTGAGCGTCTCCTCCTAGGCCCGGCCCCGGGGCAAAGGCGTGAGCCAGGGTGTTTCCTGGTCCGTCAAACGGGTAGGAGTCCCCATGAGCTGAAAGAAAACAGGGGGTTTGCCCTTAGTGAGTGAGTCGGTCTCTGGCCATCTGATCCCGTAGTTTACGTAATTACAGAGGCTGCGAAGACCAGCCCGGCGTGGGCACTCAGCGCGTGGTGCTGGTCCCAGGCAGGTTTTCTCGGCACTGCCCACCACCAGAGCTCGAAGGCTTCCTGAATATGGGACTTTAAATGCACCACATCTAACTTCCAGGGGCAGCGAGGTGTTAAATCTGGTCGCTGTGCTTGGCCGAATGGCGGCAGGATGGAGCGGGAGTGCCGCACCCTACTCAGCAAGACAGCTGTGCACCATTTAGGACAATCTTTCGTGAAAACCTGGGAGAACCAGGCACAGAGTGTCACAGTGAATTTTGTTAGTGCGTTTATTTGTGATGCAGAGATATTTATTCTTGAATTGGTATCAGGCTGTATCCATTTGAATCCAATGGATTCGATCCATTTCTTGAGAGACACGGACTGCCACGGTCAGTGCCTTCTGTGACATGTTCTTTGGCCTTGTCAGTGTTGTGGCCAAAGTTCAAAATTCAGCTTAGTTCACAGCACCTGGGCAGTTCAACATTAGAACAGACCAAAGAGAACAACATTTTTCCTTAAATCTGCACCATAAAATGCTAGCAATTAATAGCAGCCCCTGTATATGGGTTCTATCTCCTTAAATCCTGTAATCTGAATGCTCTCAGTTTCTCCTTTCTTACCCCATTGAGGGGGTTGGCAACAGGCCATCGGGGAGACCACTTTGGGCCTTTGGAAGTTGTAACCCTTTTCTTGGTTTAATGATGTTAGTTAGCCATATTTTAACTTGTCCCATAAATATATATAGATATGCATACGTACACCTGTCAGGATTCACACTACAGAACAGGGTTGGCAAACTTTTTCTGTAAAGGACCAGATAATAAGTAATTTAGGATTTACGAGCTTGGTGGTATCTGTCACGATTACTGAGCTCTCCCATGGTAGCCCCAAAGCAGTCATCAATAATGGGTAAATGAAGGACCATCACTGTGTGCTGATGAATATTTACCCGTGAAGTGCTGAAACTGCCCCCCCCCCAAAAGGATGGAAATTTATTTACAGAAATAGATGGTGGGCCAGATTTGGCTCACGGGCCATCATTTGGCATCCCCTGCTGGAAACAGTGGCTCTACACAGATGAAAGAAAAGGTGCAGTGCCTGTGAACGTAAAGATCAGGTACGTATAGTGTACGTAAAGATCACACACAGAAAGGTTTGCAATCCTGAACAGAGGGATGCACTCGCGTGAACGCGCAGGACCCGCCGCAGCGACCCTCTCACCTCCTCTTGCAAAGCTGATCATTATATCCGCCGTCCCCACTAAAACTCTCCTGAAGGAAAGCGGGACCTCTTGGCTCCACATCGTCAAGGCCTTTGCCAGGAGCTGATTCACGGTGACACGTGGCAGGTCTTTCGTGTACGATAGGACCCTGGCAGCAGACGAGAAAACAGGGTTTGGCCTCAGGGGGAGGGCTGGGCTGTGTTTGCCGAGGCGAGCCCCAGGGGACCAACCTGTAGGTGACCACTCTGGAAATCCACTTTGGCTGGGTTGGGAAGAGGGAGTACTCTGCGATGTCTGGGACCCCACATCTGGGCTTCTGCATTATTTCTAGGACGCGGGAGTTCAGGACTCCGGTCACCGGCAGACGGAAGAACCTCTGCATCAGCTTGAGTCGGGCTTCGAAGCTGTCGGCCTTCCTCGGTTCTGAGTCAGACGGATAAAACCTCTTGAGATAGTCCTGTTGGAAAGAGAGGGATTGTTCTGTCATCTTCTTTACTGTCTTCTTTTTAGATCGCAGAAGGCTGTGCGTCTTTGCCTCGGATTCCTGGGGGCTCAAGTTGTGGTGTGAAGGTAGCTACGTAGCCACCAGGTGAAACAAGTGTGCATTAATGAGGAGAAGATTAAATATTGATCAGGATGCATCGTCACTCCGTTTCATGAGCCAAAGGGCCCCTCCATGTCCCTTTTATCCAATTAAATGGTTTTTTTCAGAAGATGATTTTTTTTAAAAAAATTTTAAAGGTTTTATTTATTTGAGAGAGAGAGAGAGAACATAAGCAGGGGGAGCGGCAAAGGGAGAAGCAGACCCCCGGCACAGCAGGGAGCCCGACTCGGGACTTGATCCCAGGACGCTGGGATCATGGCCTGAGGGGAAGGCAGCCGCTTCACTGACTGAGCCACCCAGGGGCCCCTCTCCCGGTAAATGTTTTGAGGAGAAACCCACCGTACAGTTTATAAAGCACAGACTTGCTTGTAATAGCCAAGCGGGAAGAGCACCCAGCGAGTCCTCAGGGGTGCAGCAGAGATCCCGCCCAGAGGTCCAACTCACACAGCCACATCCGAGACTCTCCAGAGGTCTGGGCCTCGCTGGGGTTAAAGCATCTTAAGATTTTCGTGCTGGGAGAGGATACTGTGAAGTTATTTTGTTTACTGTGCATATTCTCCAGGTGAAGACAGCAAAGCTCGCACAGCTGAATGATGTGCCCAGGGCCACCTATTAACTTAGCAGCAGAGCTGGCCCCGAGTTCCCTCACTGCCCATCCTGTGGGCTGCAGGACACAGCCGGTCTCCCAGGCGTGCCCCACGTGCACCTGGGTCCTGCGACTTTCTCAGGGGGCCCCTGTGTGCGGACATGAGGATGGCAGGGACTGTACCGGGAGCTCAGGCCCTTGTCTCCTCCAAACCTCAAGCTGCGCTGGGACGCAGGTGTGGCATTGTTGTTCCTATTTACATATGAGGAGTCGCCGCTCAGACAAGCAAATCCCTGGCACAAGGTCACCCCGAGAGGAGCTGCATTTGAACTCGGGTTCTGTTTCCAAAGCCCATTTCATTCGAACAATGGCGAGGGCTCTAAGATGCACGAAGGTTTCGCTGGAACGATTCAAACACTGGCGCACACACGCGCCGTCTAATTGAGGTAGGCGGTAAGGTTACTTGTCTCTGAACCTCTCAGGAATGTGCACTTTATGTAAGTGACCTTAGTCCTCTCTCTTCAAGGTCCCAGGGATTGTGTTTTGTTCAACACAACAAACACTATTCATCCATGACAATTAGGAATGAATCTGTTATTTAAAAACAAATGAGTCATTTTATCCCTTCCTGAGCTATGGGCTTTACAAAGACACTCCTTTGGAAGAAATCTTTTTGCATTCTTGATGTGAACTTTCCTGCCTTCTGTTAAACCCAGCTAACGTCTCCCTGGTTTATTGGCAACGTGCGCAGGAAGCAAAGGGGCTCAATGCGCTTGCGAATGTACCGCTTTTGGAGAACCTGTTAGATTGGATTTTATGAAATTGCTGTAAGTTTCAGGTAAAAAAAAACCCACCGTCAGATATCAGTAATTTCACATGGTTCAACCTAACAGATTATTGGGACTTTTTCAAAGTCAACGTTAATGTGAAATAAAAGTAGACTTTTCTTACGCTTTAAGTTTAAATTTTTGAACAACAGTTAGGAGTCAACAACCCATTATTTTAGCAAATACTAATTATTTATACTTACGGGGTTGCTTATTAAGAAGTGTATTGGAGAGCCCATGGCTTTTGACACCAGAGAAACTTGTCCTTGACACCTGTCACTATCATTACCAAGCATGTGAATCAGCATAACGTCGGCTCTCTCTTTTTCTCGGGGCAGCGCTAAAGACTCGACGACACAAGGTATGTGAAGCGCTTTATGGTCTGTGACAGTGGCATAACAGTTGACATTGCCGTCACTTCCTTACTCGGGAGCAGAATCCGTGAGCAGCGGCACAGCATCGCTGTCCCCACTGGGCAGAGCCAGGAGCTCGCACCTGCCCGTCGCCCCCACCGGCTGGTCACGGCCCGCGGGAACCTCCGCCTTGTTTTCCGATTTCAAGCGTCTCCGCGGCCGGGAGCCCCGCCTTGAGAGGCAGCCCTCAGCCTTCGGGAAAAGAACCTCAAGCCGCAGTAAAGAATAACGAACAACCTGAGTTCACTGAGCAGGGAGCACTGTCCCAGCTTCTGCCGAAGAGCTCCGCGCCTCCCCACGTGGTCCCTCCCCGGCCTCCAAGTCAGAACGCAGAGCTCGGAGAAGCGCAGTAACGCCCCGCCTCCGTGCAGCCGCGAGGGCAGGAAGACTTGCGACGCGAGCCCAGTTCGGCGGCTCTGAGCACGCTCGGGGCTCCGTTTTGTCTGCTTTTTCAGAGCGCGCGCGCGCACGGGCGCGCGTCGGGCGCAGACGACAGACCCTCCGGCACACTGCCCGCCGAGCCCGGAGCCCGACGCGGCCGCGGTCGCGATCAGAGCCCCCATCGCGCGTCGGACGCCGCACCGACCGGCCGCCGGTCCGCCTGCTCCCCGCAGCTGCTGGGCCGCAACATCCACCCCAAGGAGACCACCCAAACCGGAAACCGCACTTGCTCGTGCCGGTGGCGCGGGGGGAGCCCCCGGGGCGCGGGCCCGGGCCGTACCTGAGCCCGTGTCCACGGCGGCCCCCGCGCGCCCGCAGCGCGCGCGGGGAGGGGCCAGGCCAGCCTGCGGGGCAGCAGGCACAGGGCGCACAGCAGGGCGGCCGGCCCCATCGCTGCCGCGGCCGGGGTGCTCCCGCGCCACGCGGGTCTGCGGAGCCCGCCCGGGCCTGCACGCGCGTTTGTAGCTCTCGGCCCTGAGCGTGGGAACAGGTGACTCGTTGGAGGGTGTCCTTTCTTTTCAGTGCCCGCAGAACCTTGGAGGCGTGGGTTACTTTTCATTAATGGCAACAAGGAAGTTTTGTGTCCTTCCGTGCAGGAAGCGCACGGTGTATTTGCCTTTCAAGGGATTTTTTTTTTTTTTTTTGGCCCGTTTGCTGTATAAATTTAACTCATTTTATTTGCTGGAATCAAATTGCTACTCAGACATGTCTTCATAATTTAAAATTTGGGGAGCATAATTCGGGACATACTGTACCAGGCATCTTAAAAGAATCTTTAAAAATTTTGAAATGCATGGAAAAGTGCATAAGACGTACAAACAATCAAAGAATTATGAAGCAAACATTCTGTAACGGTCTCTAAAGTCAAGATTTGAGTCCAACTCCTTTATTTTTTATCAAAGATGAAGTTCAAGCCAAAACGACAGATTCGCTTATTTCCCCAACGTCACAGCTAGGTGAGAATAGTCCTGACTCCCAGTCCAGAGCTGCCTCTCCATTTTGTCATTATATTAGGCCTTTCCCCGGGAGAGTCCCATGGCTTTGAACTGCATTACATCGTGGGAAACACGCCAGATATGCTGGAGCTGAAAAATTTACTTATTCAAATATCTCCTAAATCATCTGGAGATTGGGTGCTGTGACTTAGCAAAAGTAAACTTTCCAGAGCAATAAATTAAATTTGCTCTCTTTACATAGATGCCATACTTCTGTATCATCACAGTTCAGCTGTACTTGAGAACCTCCTGCCTTTAGTCAGCATGTGGTATGTAACAGGTGCACGATGCATGTTTATAAAATAAATGAATTACTTACAGATCTGGATCAGCTAATACGGGTTTTATGAGGTTTTCCATGATCTTTGCATTGAAGGCATTCTCTAGATACTATATTTTCTATTTCTGTTAACTTTAGTAATTCAAAGAGCATTAGATATTACAAATATTTTAAATAAATTTGAGTAACTCCCTTGAACAGTCACGTCTGGATAGCAAGAAAGAAATCTTTTCTTGTCTTGTTCCTCTGAATTGTAATTAGTGAAAAATGAACAAACAGGATCAAGTCCCCGTCCCTGCCCAAAGAAGCTTATACTCTAGAGTGGGGGTACAGGACCCCCTGTACAACGGGACAAACGATTGTAGTAGGCAATGTTACCAAGGATGGGGAACAGCTAATCCTTCCCATGGGAACTGAGGAACGATCCATGGAGGAGGTGACATTTTAGCTGGATTTGAGAGGATAAATAGGCATTCCCCTGGGTAGGCATTATAGGTAGAACACTCCAGAAGGAAAGAAGACATGATGAAGAACAAGCCGGTGGTGTTGCTGGGAGGTGAGTGGCTAGGAAAGGAGTTTGGGTTCAGGTTGTGAAGAGCCAGTCTTGTCTGCTAGGGGCTTTTGACTTTAATCCTAAACAGTGTCAAGGAATGTTTCAAAGGAAGAAAGTAGCATTATCGGATTTGTCATGTTGTAAGCAAATGTTGGTGGTTGTTGTGAAGATGGAAAATAATGCTTTTTTTATTGTAGTAAAATATGCATACTATAACGTTTACCATTTTCACCATTTTAACTGTGCAGCTCAGTTGCATTAAGTACATTCACGATATTGAACAACCATCACCAATATCTAGTTCCAGAACTTTTTTATCATCCCAAACAGAAACTCTATACCCATTACACGATAATTCTTTCCCTCCCCGGTCTTCCTAGCCCCTGGTAATCTCAATTCTACATCCATCTCTATAAATATGATTATTTTACACATATGAATTTATTCATATCAGAGTTGTCCTTTGGTGTATGGATTATTTCATTTAACAAAATATCCTCAGGGTTCATCCATGTTGTAGCAGGTATCAGAACTTCCTTCCTTTTTACGGCTGAATAATAATCCATTGTATGAATTTATCACATTTTATTTATCCATTTATCTGTCAGCATCTTGGGCTGTTTTCACTGTTTGGCTCTTGTGAACAATTGTGCAGTGGTCCTCAGTGTACAAATATCTGTTTGAATCCCTGTTTTCAATCAGTTTGTGCAGATACCTATGAGTGGAATTGCTGGGCCATATAAGAACACTATCATAAATAGATTAAATTCTTGAGGAACCACCAAATGGTTTTCTATAGAGACAGCGTCATTTTACATTCTTGCCAGCAACATAGGAGGATTTCAATTTCTCCACATCCTCATCAACATTTGTTGTTTCCCGTGTTTAAAAACTTTTCTTAATTATAACCGTAAAGTGGTATCTCATGGTTTTGATATGTATTTCCAATGACCAGTGAAGGATGTTGAGCATCTTTTTATGTGCTTGTTGTCCATTTGTAAATTTTCTTTAGAGGAATATCTATTCAAGCTTTTTGACTGTATTTTTAATTGGGTTGTCTTTCTGTTGTTGAGTTGTAGGAGTTCTTTATATATCGTGGATGTTAAACCCTTATCAGATATATGATTTGCAAATACTTTCTCCCTCTCTGTAGGTTGCCTTTCCACGTTCTTGATAATGTCCTTTGATGCACAAAAGTTTCTAATTTTGATGAAGTCCAATTTATCTATTTTTTCTTTGGTTGCTTCTGCTTCTGGTGTTGGATCTAGAAGCCCACCACTGAATTCAAAGTCATGAAGATTTCTGCCTATATTTTAAGAGTTTTATGGTTTTAGCTCTTATATGTAGGTCACTGATCCACATACTTTATTATTTTTTTCTTTTTTTGAAGTTCTTATTTTAATTTCAGTTAGTTGAAGTACATGTAACTAACATTATTCTCAGGTGTACAATATAGTGAGTCAGCACTTCCATCTACCACCCAGTGCTCATCACGACAGGTGTGCTCCTTCCTCCCCATCACCTGTTTCCCCCATCCCTCCACCCACCTCCCCTCTGGTGACCAGCAGTGTGTTCTCTGTAGTTAAGGGTCTTGTTTCTTGGTTTGCCTGTCACTCTTTTTCCCCCCTATGATCATTTGTTTTGTTTCTTAAATTCCACATATGAGTGAAATCATATGGTATTTGTCTTTCTCTGACTTATTTCGCTCAGCATAATACTCTCTAGCTTCATCTGTGTCCTTGCAAATGGCGAGATCTCACTCTCTCTGATGGCTGAGTAATATCCCATTGTGTATATATATATATATATATATATATATATATATATACCACCTCTTCTTCATCCATTCATCAGCCAATGGACACTTGGGCTGCTTCCATATCTTGGTTATTGTAAATAATGCTGCTATAAACATCAGGGTGGGTGCATCCCTTCGAAGGCATATTTTTGTATTCTTTGGGTAAATATCCAGTAGTACAATTGCTGGGTCATAGGGTAGCTCTATTTTTAACTTCTTGAGGAACCTCCACACTGTTTTCCAGAGTGGTTGCACCAGCTTGCGTTCCCACCAACAGAGCACGAGGGTTCCCCTTTCTCCGCATCCTCGCCAACACCTGTCATTTCCTGTGCTGTGGATTCTAGCCAGTCTGACAGCAGTGTCCATGCTTTACTTTTGACAGCCTTCCTTTCTGTGCCTTTGCTTCCCCCTGCTGTAGTGTGATTTTCTGCTTTGATGTTCTGACCAGACAGACTTGTTGTCCTACGAAAGGAGGTTGCTCAGTCCCGGTCAGTCCCTAGTGTCATAGTGACTAAGTACCTAACCTCTCTGTGCTTCAGATTTCTTATCTGAAAAACAGGGAGGGTACCTTTCTCCTTGGGTTGGAGAGGGGATTGATGAGGGGACTAAGTGCGTAAGCACGGTAAGACTTTTATAAACGCTGGCTGGGATTGCTGTCATTGTCATTATGCGCTGGGCGTTTTTATGTACGCTAACCTCTGTGAACCCAGCACGATCATCAGATAATTAGGTATACAAGAAAAATAGGACGTTTAAGTGGTCTTGTTCCAAAAATTTTACTGATGCTGATAATGCCAGTGTTTTCTGAGACAGAGGGAACTATTTTAAATATTACATTGTGGCATGTTATAATAAGCAATTAAAAAATCGTCTTATCATAGGTGCTATTGACTTTTTACTTTTTAAAATTAAAAAGATTTGGGGGCGCCTGGGTGGCTCAGTTGGTTAAGCGACTGCCTTCGGCTCAGGTCATGATCCTGGAGTCCCGGGATCCAGTCCCGCATCGGGCTCCCTGCTCGGCAGGGAGTCTGCTTCTCCCTCTGGCCCTCCCCACTCTCATGTGCTCTCTCTCATTCTCTCTGTCTCAAATAAATAAATAAAATCTTTAAAAAAAAATAAAATTAAATTAAAAAGATTTTATTTACGTATTTGAGAGAGAGAGATAGCGAGAGAGAGAGCATGAGAAGGGGGTATGGAGAAGCAGGCTTCCCGCGGAGCAGGGAGCCCGACGCGGGGCTCGATCCCAGGACCCCAAGATCATGACCTGAGCGGAAGGCAGGCGCCCAGTGACTGAGACACCCAGGCGGCCCTCCCTCCTCGTCCGGTGACAGGCGACCCCACGAGGTGGTGTCCGAGCCTGTTCTGAGGGCGGTTGGCGCTGCGCTGCCTCTCGGCGAGGTCACCACACGCTGAAGCCCAAGCCTCACGCACGGAAAGTTCTAGAATTGGGAAAGAGGAGGGGGAAGGAGCAGAGCGAGGAGCCAGGGGCAGACAGGGTGTCTGAGGGCCTACAGTCTCTGCTCGCTCCTGTTCTGTGCTTTCTACCTCGTCCACCACCGAAGGGAGAAAACAGAAGCAGAACGTTGCTCTTCCTCTCCACCCCCTCCTTTCCCCCGACCGTACCTGCTGGGGTCTGGACCTTGCGAAACCGAGCCCACCTCCCCTGCTTGCACGAGGAAGGGCACGGTATCTTTTCACCGGAGCTAGGCATCTTCCCTCAGTGTCGGTTTTTACAGCTTACACCTTGGAAAGAAAGGGAGTGACCGTGTCACCCCAGCCCAGCCCCGTGGACGGACGTCACTGTGCGTGCTTGACCTCCTCCGAGGGACTCGAGCTGGGGGTCTACACAGATTAAAGGGTAGGGGGTGATGGGAGGCGGGTCACAGCCCAGCACAGGACCGCGGATAATGTGCAATTCCGTGCCAAGCATCCCTGTTCTTAAAAAAAAACTCACCAACGTCTTCTGCTTCTTGCCCTCTGCTATTTCTACGGCTTCCAACCCTACACTGTGGTTTTATTTTACTTTATTTTTAAAATTGGGGGCCTCTTAGTAATCTCCAGATTGTCTTCTTAGGATCCAAGCTCTCTGGGCCTCCCTTTCCATTCCTAAGTCGCTCACCAAGGCGTTTTTCTGGGGAAAGACGTGGTTTCTGCCGAGGAGCTCCGTGCCTCCTGCTGAAGCGGGACTCAGCCCCTCAGCCACATCGAACAACGCGAGCTTACGGTGCTTTCTGTGCTTTCAACAAAACAGAAGCGAGTAATTGTCAGGTTGTACCTGGACCTGTGACAGCAAACTTCCTCTGAATGTCATTTCTGGGGGGAATGGTTTTGGCTTTCAGTCAGTTGCTCTGCGAATATTTGCCCTACTCTGGCCCCTCTTCTCTGTTTAGACTGACCCTGAAAATTAATTAGATTGGTGCTTGGAGCCCGAACAGTTATCGGGACGTTTAATGTGTTGTTTTATGTCTCTACCTTTAAGTGGCTTGAAAGACTAAAACCAGCAAGGGTTTTGAAGACAGCCAAGCATCTTGGGCATGGGCTGAGCCCCGCGGGAGGAGGACGGCCACACCGGGCCTCTGGCCACTCCCCGCTGCCGGCTCTGTCCCCTCGGGCAGTGCCTGGCCGCCTGAACCACACCCTCCGGTTCTCTTGAGCCCAAGACTGTGGTTCGCCAAGGGTGACGTCTTCCCTCTGTTTCCTCCTGTGGTCCTGGCTCAGGGAATTTGCCGGTTTAAGTCTAGATCGGAGCCGCTTCCACGCTCACTCTTCTCTCGGCCCCCTTCCCTCCAGCGGACGCCCCGTCAGTCTCCCGGAGGCTCCTTCTTCCTTGCCTCACTTCTCAGACATCGGCCAGCAGTGCGATCCTTAACCTCCATGAATGGCCGCAGGTTACTTGCATTTTAATCCTGTGTCTCTAACTGAGGACAGTCATTACTTTTTCAAGAAATCACAGACATGAGTGGATAGCAAGGGTCGCTGGGAAGGGACCTGCCTCTGCCACCTTCACTTAGTCCCGACGTGGTTTCTGGGCCTTTATCACCTGAAAAAAGTTTTATAACTAGCTCCTTATTGCTTACACCTGTGTTTCCCAAGGCTCTCTACTCAGGTGCCCTTGGGGGTTCTAAGGGTGCGGTCCAGAGTCGCTCACCGTGGCCAGGGAGATGTCTTTGATGCTTTATGTTTGGTTCTATATCCGAATATTCGGTAACACACTTGCCAAGCCTCCAAGGTCTACCGCCAGACCTACGAACTTCTCCAGCAGCATTTCCCAAGAACACAAAAATGCAGGGCATGAACACATGCTACGTAGAAGCGCACCGTGGCAAAATAACTTTGGGAAAGGATTATATTAAAACAAGTTAACAGTCTTGCTTCTTGGAGGATTTTGTAGAGCCTCCAACGTGTAAATCCGTGTTCTGAATCTGTGATTTTACTTTTATTTTTTCATTTCTAAACTTATTTGACCAAGGATTTCTTTCTAATTAGGCATTTCTAAGACGCAGGGTTCCGGTGAAGACCATGGGGGGAGGGGTGAAGGTCTCGTGCTGATCAGGCTACTTCTTGGTTTTCACGAGGGGAACCCCCCCCCCACTGTGGGGTGCAGGGCCACTCATCCCCTTTCCTTGGCCAGCAGGTTCGTCATTTTTTCCCCTTTCTTCTTGCCACCCGAAGTCATTAAGTCTTCTCAAAAATTTCCTCAGTGTTTTGCCATTTTGCTTCCTTATTTGGGATGGGTATTTCAGTATATCCTTTTGCTGATCTGACATCCATGTGCTGAGTTAGCGGGAAGGCGGGATCACGTCTAGAAAGACAACTGAGTCCAGAGTTGAAGCGTCATTGCCCCTGAAGTCTGAGCCATCGCTTTGCCAGGATGCACCTGCTCTCACTGAACACAGCTTTCCGTGATTCGCTTAAAAAGGAGCGTCACACAGACCAGCTGAATATTGGTGAGGGCAAGGGGTAATGGGGAAGGGACTTTTCCTAAAACCAGCTAGGAATACTTCCTAAATTGTTTTGATAACCCTTCCTTTGTAGATACATTTTTAATTCATCATAGCCACTTTCTCATTTGTGTAGAAGACTCCATTCGGGAGAGAAGGCCTTTCCTGATCCCATCTTTGAGCTGGATGGATTCAGCCCCATTAAGAAGTATATATCTCTGGGGCACCTGGCTGGTTCAGTCGGTGGAGCATGGGACTCTTAATCTTGGGGTTGTGAGTTCAAGTCCCATGTTGGGTGTAGAGATTACTTAAAAATAAAATCTTTAAAAAAAGTGTATCCCCAGATTTTTTCATAAATTTTAAAAAAATTTTTAAAAAGTTTTAAAAATTTTATTTATTTGAGAGAGAAAGAGAGAGCACAAGGGGGGGATGGGGTGGAGAGGCTAGGGGGAGAGGGAGAAGCAGATTTCCCACTGAGCAGGGAACCTGATGTGGGACCTGATCCCAGGACCCTGAGATCATGACCTGAGCTGAAGGCAGATGCTTAACTGACTGAGCCACCCAGGCGCTCCTATATCCCCAGATTTATTCATTTATGCAACAAAAACATTCATTTATCCATTATATGAGCTTTGTCCTAGGGGTAAAGGAGTGAACAGACATCTACTCTGACCTCAAACATCTTGTGGGGAGACAGAATGGGACCATCTTACACATGAAAGTATAAATGTGTAACAGCAGAGTATAATAGGGGACTTTGTTGCTACATCTGGAGGACTCTTCTTGGTCCTTATGGAATTTAATCACTTGGAGGCAAACGACGCCCTAGATTCCTGCTTTCTGTCCTACCCTGCTCCCCGTTTTCTTATTCACACCCCCCTCCTCTATCCATCTCTTCACTCCTGGCAATCTTCAAGGTTCGGTCCCCTTTCTCGTGTATGAATGTGCCTTGGGTGATCTCATCGATTTCAGAGTTTCATTTACTGTCCACTCCATGATCAGTTCCTGGCTTGTCCAGTGTTGACGTGATCGCATCCCCTCCTTGAATTCTGGCTGATTCTGACTAGCTGTGCGACCTCAGGCTTACACAAATGTCTCTAAACCTCATTTTCTTGGAGATAATAATATCTCATCACTTAGTTGCTGTTGGGATAAAGGACATGTTTGTAAAGCACTGACCTCATTCCCTGGCCTAAATTTGTTCTAAATCTGTCCCCTTTAAATCTGTATTTCCTGTTGCCTTCTAGGAATGTCCATTTGGATGTTCCATAGGAACTACCCATCCTACATGGAAGTTATGATTTTTTGCTCACCAGTTTCCTTCTCCTCTGTGTTTCTTATTTCAGTGAATGTTACCACAATTTACACTTCGCTTCTGTGGTTCTATGGGCATGATGTAGACTGTGGCTCCCAGATGCGTGGGGAGAAGCTCAGCCGGGGGCACCCCAGGACCACGGATGCACAGAGTAACTTGCTGACTCCCAGGCTCCAGGCCGTGGAAGGAGTGGTTTCTTTGGTCAGTTTATGGTGTTGTTCTGGGAGTCCTTCTCAGAGGTCTGGCCTTTCCGTGATTTTTGTGAACAGGTAATTCCCCGTATTTCCTTTCTTCTAAAACTGGCGAAGGCAAATCCTGTCATTCTCAACTGAATCCTGACTGATGCACTACTTCATGGGATGATTTTGAGCAGTGAATGAAATAATACACATGCACATTTAAAACCACGCTAGACACATAATAAGAGCCCAACAGTTGGTCTTTGAATTATTTTTAAGTTCCAGTCATCGATATCGTTGAAACTGATTGCTCTGGGCTTTTCTGCTTCCCTTAGCAACTGCTATATATTTTTGTACTTTATAATATAATCATAATAGTCAGCGTTCTTATAAAGTTCACCATGTTGTTGGCTTTGTGCTGTTTTATGTATCATTAAATCCTCAGAACAGCCCAGTGGTGGGTAAGTGGTATCATCATCCCCCTTCACAGATGAAGTCACTGAGGTGCAGAGTCTAAATAATTTAGCCGGTATCACAGAGCTGGTCCGTGGAAGGCATGGCCGTCTGTCCTGTCGTGGGATGAAACGCTGGTTCATGAAGTGTTTGTAGGTTATTTCCCATCTCAATAGGACGGTAAGGTCCTCGAGAGCAGGGACGGGTCTTTTTTTCTGCGTGTTCCTCTTTGGAGGTCCTCCAAGTATTTTGTTCTTTTGATATTTGCCTTAAAAAAAGCTTTTTCGCTCAAAATAATTTTTTATTTACAGAAAGATTCCAAAGATAGAACAGAGAGTTCCTGAATACGCTGTAGCCAGCTTTCTCGAGTGTTAACATCTTACCTGACGGTGATTCATGTATGAAGACGACATACGTTACCATTGCCATGTCATTACTGACTAATCTATAGACTTTAATTGGATTCCACTCGTTTTTGCATTTATGTTCTTTTCTGTTCCAGGGTCCAGCCCTGTACAGCAAATTGCATTTAGCCTCTCTCTCTCTCTCTCTCTCTTAATACAGCAAATGAGCAAGAGAGGAATGCTAACTATGTGAGCCAACTGGCTAATGATCTCAAAAGTGTCTGGGGCTGTGTTCCTAAGGCCTCACGGCCTAACTGAACGCTCAGAGATTGTAGCTCCCAGGGTCTCCTTGGTGTTCAGGGAGACCGGTGCAATTTTCTGTTTCCTAAATTAGGGTAGTATGATGCACAAAAATTCAACATTTAAAAAGAAGAGGGTTTTTTTTGGCACTTAATAAGGATACAATTCAAGTTGAATGTATAATTCTTGTAGTTACTCTGAACTCTGTTCCCCTTAACAGCTTTATTAATAATAACTACTATTTGTTGAATGCCTTTTCCTACTTAGTAAATGCTTTACGGGCGATTTTGCTGTTAATCATCACATCAGTGCCGACAGATAATTTTAGTGCGAGGTTGTTACTTTTTGGTCTGCTTGGCGGCTTTTCCTTCTGTGAACCGCGCCTCTCCTACTTACCGGGTCCTTCCTGTGCTTTGACAGGCCCCCTGCCTCTCCCCAGGGTTTGGATACAGCGAGTAGTCCAGGAGTGGTCAGGTGACCCCAGAAGTAGGTGTGAGGAGCCTTTTCTGGGCTTGAGGCACACAACTGTTGAGAGAGTTCTTGTTTTTTGGAGCGTGAGCTGTAAGAACCTGCAAGCTTGCAGCAGCTAATGGCCATCTTGCTACCCCACGGAGAACCCTTGCCTGAGAATAGAACTGAGCAGAAGGCCTCAGATTTCCAGTCACACCACTTGATTCCTTAGACTGGCCCGGAGCTGAAGGGGTTCTCACTACTTGAATTTCCCAGTTATGCAAGCTGATAAAATTCCCCCTATATGTGTGGGCTGGTTGGTTTTTGAATGTGCTTGTTTGGGTCGGTTTTCTGAGGCTTTCCACCGAATCACTCGGGAAGCTGTTGTTCTCTCTCTGAGTTTCAAAGGTCCATCGGTAACGGGTGGTAGAGCTGGGACTGGAGCCAGGCCTGCCTGGCTCTGAACCCAGTCCTTGCCGTCGCCCATGCTGCCTTTCATCAGTTCACGCCCATTCTGTGGACACGTGCAGCCTGTTTGTTCCGCACCAGCCCCTGAGCGAGGCCCAGGGCTGGAAGCCACATGACGGACTTCTAAGACTAGGTTTTTGTGTCATTGCGATCATCACAGTTATTAGTACTGGATAGGTAATCAGATGGTTTCACCAACTGCATTACTGTCTGGTCTGATTCTCTCTCCATCTTGATCCCAGTGTGGTTACCAAAAGCTCCCTAATCTTGGTGTGGGGACTCTAACCAGGGCTGACATGGCGAGACTCTCCAAACCCACGGGCACTGCCCTCCCTATGGCCCTTAGTATCCCTCACTGGGGTGTTTGGGTGAGTTTTTTACTTATTCATTTATTTACCAGGTGTTTATAAAGCCTATGGTGTGTGGTCTGGGCTGGAGGTAAGGCTCGGGAACCCATGAAGAGTGACCCCTGGAATCTGCCCTCAAGAAGTGGGTAGCTTGGTGGAAATAGACACACAAAATTAGAACGCTACGTGGTCTGCACGATGATAAAGTGTTTGCTGGGATACTGAGGAGTGGGGAGGAAGAACAGTTAGCCCAGCTTGGTGGTGCCATGAAGATAGAGTCATACCTTCAACATCTGATTTAACCAACGTGTCATAAGTGACTCGTTGGTCCCCTTGAGGAACGGTCCCATCCTGGGGGCTCAGATTCTGTGTTCAACACTGACAAGTCAGACCTGCAGCAGAGTAGCTAGATCGATGGGAGTCGGGCTCATGAGCAGCCCCCATGGCCATGACCCAGCCCTGAGGCTCGTGGGCCCATCATGTTTACGGGCAGAAGCTGGTTGACCTCCCCTGGATGCGTCACCCCATCCACACAGGTGTTCAGTGCTTGCTCCTCAGTGCGAATTCTCTGGGGGCGCTCAGGTGAGACACAAAATCCCACATGGTGTGCTCACCTGCGCACGTTCATTCAGGGGACCTTTCCCAGGCCTCCCTGTCTCTGATCTCATCTGTCTGTCATGCTCCTTCCAGGCCCTGATGAACCAGTCAGGTGACTTGTGAGAGCCCAGAGCTTTATGTCTATTCTTACTTTCGCCCTCTTCCCTTCCCACGCTGAGTTAATGTCTGCTTATCATCATCGACATCAGCACCAAATGTGCTCAGGGCTCTGCTTACTGGAAGTGCTCTCACGACGTCTTTCCTGTCTTCCCAAGTCGTCCCCATGTGAGGTGACCGTCAGTAATCCAGGCACCAATGTTTTCCTCCTCTTCAGTGTGTGAAGGAGAGAGAGCACGCCTCCCCAGAGTGTGTCACTTTGCCATAAGGATTATTTTGAGCCGAAGGCAACTGAGAAGAAGCCCTCCCCCTCGTTGCCTAAAAGCGGGCCATATACCTGTAACCTCCCGCCCCTCCCCTCTCTTCCAGGAAGGACAGAAGGTAACCACCCAGGACACCGCTAGCTAGACCCTTACCAGCCTAGAGGGGCCCCAGAGGAATGTACATGCTAAACTTTACTAACTAGATTATTTCTTCCATTGGTCCCCTGATACGTTTACCTTCCCCCGGTGCGCTGCCCCTAGAAACTCAGATTTCTCTTCCTTTGTCTTGTTTCTTCTCTGAAAATGTATATTTTTTTATTAAGATGTGATATAAACCCTGATTCTAACTCCTGACTTCTCAGCCGGTGCCCCCATGTGTCTCCATGACACACATGTTAATAGACTTCTGGTTTTCTCCTTCATCTGTCTTTTGTGAGTCTAATTTATAGGCCCCCCCCTGGAGAACCCAGGAGGCTAGAGGAAGTTTTCTTTCCTCCCCTATAGAACTCACAGAGAACCCCACAAGATTACAAGTATGAGCTGGGGGAAAGGTGTTGGTGGACGCCAAGTTGTGGCCACGTTCATGGGACGCATGCTCTCTGGACCAGGTGGGGCCACCCCAGGCGCGCTTCCTGCCGTGAACAGGTGTCTTGCTCCAGAATCCCAGGGGTCTGCACTGCCGCTTTTGGGGGCTTGTTAGGTGTTATAGGCGTGAATCTGTAATAAAATTGTCCCTCTATTTAAATCTGACCCGATTTAAATCTTGGCAGCCTTGTCATTCTTCCAAATAGGTCAGAATGATACCTGCTATCCCCAAAACCTAAAGATTGTTGTTCTTTTTTCTTGGTGGCAGGAGTTGGAAGGTGCAGCAGCTTGCCGTTCACCTGGGAGGGGGTATTTTGTGGGGTGCAGGCCACTGGACCCAATATTCGCTGAACAGAACCACCTGGAAGAAAAGATAACTGGTTGTCCTAATGCTCTTAATTAATTAATTCATCTTTCCCACTGAATTAAACTGTCATCTTTGTCCCAAATTAAATCTTTATACACTGTCATGTCTCCAAATACACAAAGACGTACGGGTAACTTAAAAGCAAGTAGCTGAACAATATGGTTAGTATTTACATACGTTCCAGTTACAGAAATAAAAATATATTTAAAGAAAAAAACGTGTGTAATAGTGATTTCTTTTGGCGAGGGGAGGGCAGTGGGATACAGGTAGAGGGAAATTTTCCCTTTTTTCCTCATAACAATTGCTAAAAGCTAACATTTATTGCACGTTTCAGGCCCTGTTCTGCAGCTTTGCCCGTTTTCTTTCCTGACTCTCGACAAGCCTGTGAGGACGTTAGGAGGGCAGCATCTCGCTAACGACACTATTCCCGAGTTCACACTGTGCCTCAGCTTACGGACAGACTATCTGACTGTGACCTGAAGCCGTTACTTCCATCCTCACCAGCAAAATGTAAATAGAAGTGGCCCCTAAGGAACGGGGTTGTTGTGAGGACCACGTGGGATGCCCCACAGTCTTCCCTTTACCTCGGCGGCTCTTGGGACTTCCGGCGACCCGAAGCAGATGGTCCTCCTCCCGCCGCCGGGGCTGGGGGTCTGCAGGTGCCTGATACCGTCTTTCTATTTTATTATTAGTTACTGCTGTTAATCTCCTACTGAGCCTAATTGACAAGTTAAACTTCATCATAGGTGTGTACGTGTAGGAGGAAACACCCGATCTGTAGGATCCGGTCCTACCCCTGGTCTCAGGCGTGCACTGGGGGTCTCGGGCCGTCTCCCCTGCAGGTGAGGGGTGCGGCACATGTAGATGGCAGCCCCAGATGCTCCTGAAACCACTGTCACTGTTAATGATCATCATTGTCTCCATTTCACAGATGACAAAATTGAGGCACAAAGGTTTTAAGTGACTCGCGAGTAAGAGGTAAAGCCACGTTCTCGACCCAGTCTGACACCAAAACCGACGCTCTCCACTACTAATCAAACTGCCTTCTCAATTCTCCTGCATCTTCGAGGGTCCAGTGGATTCTGTAAGCATGCTTAGGAATGAACGCATGTTACTCATGGATCTTGGAGAAATTTAAAACTGCCAGAAATGTGAAAGGAGCATAAGTAATTTTCTGCAAGATGGACAGATTTCTAAACTATCACCTGTGTGATTTTTAAGAGAGCCTTGTAGATATTAATAGTTTTATTTAAAAACAGCTTTACTGAGCTACAATTTACATACCATAAAATTCACCTGCTAATGGTGGTTGATTTTTTTTTTTTTAAAAGGGAAGAATCCTAGTTAGGAGTTTTGTTTTGGCTCATGGTACAATTTTCAAAGTCACTCTGGTATTTAGCTTCGTGTGCAATAATTTGATTCAATTCAACCCACTCACAGTTGTGAAGCACCAAGAGGGGAGAAGGCCTTGGGGAATACAGCAGTACCTGTGAAAGTCCCCAGGCTTCCCTCAAGTTTAATGCTGGTGTTTTTTGATAATTTGCATTTCATTATTTTTGTCCCCCTTTCCTCTTGATGTAAATCATGATTAAATTAGACACAATGCCCCTGCTCTTCTGTGTGTGTGATACTTAGTGATCCATTCACTGTTTCTGCTGTCAGGATTTTTCTCTTCCTTCCTGTTTGTTCTGAAGAAGCTGCACTCACTCGTGGTAAAGGAAAGACTTCTCTGATGTTTACTATATTCCTTGGAAGTAATTCCAACTTCGTGTCTTAGGCTGGTCATTCTGGTCTCAGGATCTCCCTAGTCAGCAAGATTCCTGTGGTTACTATGAAACCCCACCACGGGTTTCATACTCATATTCGCGGGACCCCTTCGTTCTGAATTTCCCACATCCCGTGTCTGGTCACAGCCCGGCCTGAGCTGACATCACGCCTCCGTGCATTCCGAGCAGGGTTACTTTGTACCGGGGATAGTCCTTCTCCCTGGGGACCTGGATCTGGCGTGTGTGACGAGCCAGAGAAGATCCAGGGGAAAGCGCACGGAGGTTCCGGGAGAGTTACGGATCGTGGGGGTGGGCACCGTGATGCTGGAACGGTTGGTGTAGCCGTCAGGACAGAGTTCACAAGCCGCCTGGGGCAGAGCCCAAGTCTGACCCTCTCGGTTCCTTGGTGTCGACGGAGCTGGGAGGAACACGGACTCTGGACTCAGAAACTCATCGATCCAGATCTCAGCTTTATCACCTTGGACAGCTTGCTTAACGTCTCTGGGCCTGTATTCTCACCTCTAACGTGGGTTAATAGAGAAGTTTTAAAACTTTCTTGTTTCTGGTTTCCTGGGTCTTAGTCATTTTTTTGAAGTGCCTTTGGACCAAAAGAGATGTCCAACAGTCCTATTGATGAAGTAGTGAGGTCCAAATCAACTTAAAAATTATTTATGTTCCCAAAACGTAGAAACTATTTGAAAAAATAAACATAAATTGAAAGAAAAATTATTATTATTTTAAAAGATTTATTTATTCCTTTTGAGAGAGAGAGCATGAGTGGGGAAAGGGCAGAGGGGGAGGGAGGCTCCCCGCTGAGCCACGTGTCCTCATTCTCCTGGCACTTGCTGGGACAAACTCTCAATCTCTGTGGGCCTCTGTGGTGCTGCTCATTAGCTGAGAGAAATAACCCCTCCTCCCAGGACTGTTCTGAGCCTCAACCCTTGGCATTAACTAGAACAAAAAGGGTTCTTTCACAAGGACCACGGACAGAGGACCTAAATGTCTCTCGTGTGAACATCATATATCTTGACGTTGGAGATGTGTTTTTGATCTCAAGCATATTCTTCTGTTTGCGACAAGAGTTTGTCACTCAGTTTAACTCTGCGCGTTTGCTGCCTCTTTTGTGTTGGCCCCATGATCCAGAGACGTTTTACTTTCCCAGGGGGAATAGGGGAGAAGAATTGTTTGCCTTCTCCGGTAGGTCCAATCCTTAAACCATGCAGGACACATGATTCCTCTCTAGGAAACGGTGCCTTGAGAAGTATTTTTACCCATGAGAGAGGAGAAAAGAGTCCCCAGCTCTGATAGTTGACCAGGTGAGGGGGCAGAGCCGACGGCTCTCCTTCAACCTACAGACTCCTGGTGGAGGAGAAGGCAGGTGCTTTCACGGGGAACGAATGAGACCTGAACTGGAGACTCTGGTTGTTGGGAATGGTTTCAGAGATCTGATTGACTGCTGGGGCTGGAAGCCTGGGGTGGACAGTTTTGTCTGCCAAATATCACTGATGGCGTTTTGATCATGAAAGTCAGGGTCCAGGAATTGGGAATAGAGGTCAAAGAAGCGAAATTGATCTGTGTGATAAAGTCATGGGAATTTCCTGTTTTTCCTGGTGGTCCCAAAAATGTGTTCAAGGGCCTCTGAATTTGGGGAAACGGACAAAAGGAGGGTACGGGCGAGAGGCAGGTGAGGGCCCGAGAGGAGAAGCAGCAGGAAAGAATGCCGGTGTGCCATGGGGACCAGAAGCTTTGACAGTGAACTGTGGCTCGTCTCCTCTTCTGCGCTCCTGTCTTCCCCGTCAGGCTGCCATCAACCTGCTCCTCACTGTGGTTGTGACGGCCCGGGCGTGGGGAGGGGGGCTGCGCCCTGCCGAGGAGGACAGCCGGCCCGGAGGGTGGCAAGCCCCAGATGCCCGCGGCGAGGCTCCAGAAGGAGCGTGGAGAAGAGACGCTGGGGACAGAGAGGAGGCAGAAGAGATGGTCGGCCTGCCGGGGCGTGGAGGTCCTCAGGGGCTGAGGGGCGCTGCGGTCCACTGGGGGCCGGGGGAGGGCAGGGCAGACCAGGGGAGGGGAGGCAGATGGGAGGCTCTCATTTTTGTGTTCAGGTGTTTGAGAAAAATTGAATCGCAGCCGGCTTGGCTGGCTCGGGGTGCCCACCCCGTGAGGAAGGCCAGGCCCACGTGGGTCTCACAGAGGCACATTGTCTCCCGGGCCCTCCCCCCCTGCAGGGACTCCGGGAGCTGTGAGAGGGGGACCTCGGTGATCTGTGCGCCACGGGGAGCTGGCCAGCCAGCCAGAGGCTCCGGCTCCCTGCCCGGCTTCACCTTCTGCCCCTCCGGCCCCGGTCCTCAAAGAGCCTGCCCGCGCCCCCCGGGACTTCCCTGGGCGCCTGGCGAGGAGGACCGACTGGCACCAGAACGAGGAAGACAGGAAGAAAGTCCCCTGCACAAACAACAAACAGAGCCAGAGAACAAAGTGTGCAGTTCCAGGAAGAGATAGCAACCACGTCCCTGGGGACAGGTGGAGCCCGCGTGAAACCACTCTTTCATCCAAAGCCCCGGGGTCCATGTTATTCTGGGGAGCATGCCAGAAAACCAGGCGGCTGGCGGCTAAGGGTGCAACCGTCTCCAAGTCAGAGTCCTCCACCTCCCTGCTGGCCTGAGCCCTCCTTCCTCCTCCCGAATCCCCGTGCCATCTTCCCACACTGACGCCCTCCTGCAGACGCCGTCTGTTCCCATCAGCCTGCTGACAGATGCCTGGAGCCCAGGACCGGCTGCAGCTCTCTCTGTTCAGGGTGTTATGGGAGGGTGTGTTCCTGTGTGTGCGTCCGTGGGCCCTGCAGTCTTTCTCAGGGAAGGCTTCATGGCTCAGAGCATCCGTCATGGGCTGCACTTCTGGCTCTTAGGGTTCACTTAGCCTGAGAACAGAGACACCAGTGGTACCCAGTGCAGTGAGCTGCCGTGAAGATCAAAGGAAACACCTGTAAACACGTACTAGATGCTCAGTAGAAATGATCGCCCACTGGATCTCACACACCACTGGGGGGAGTGTCCATTAGGACACCTGATATATCCAAGGGGGCTTGGGGCTGTATGCCAAAGCCGAACGTATGCACAGCAGGTGCCCAACAATTCTACCCCTGGGTTGGGGCACCTGGGTGGCTCAGTCGTTAAACGTCTGCCTTCGGCTCAGGTCATGATCCCAGGGTCCTGGGATCGAGCCCCGCATCGGGCTCCCTGCTCTGTGGGAAGCCTGCTTCTCCCTCTCCCACTCCCCCTGCTTGTTCCCTCTCTCGCTGTGTCTCTCTGTCAAATAAATAAATAAAATCTTTGGAAAAAAAAAATTCTACCCCTGGGTCTACACCACCCTTGTCTTTGTTAGCCTCTACGCCCACCGTCATGGGAAATACGGTCTGAGTTCTGAAGAGCCAACTGACAAAGTTTTGACTTACAACCCAGTCACAACTTGGGGCCTGTCTGTACTGTATTTTAATAGTTCTGTGGTTTGGTGCTTGTTGGTACTCAAATGCTCGAGCTTCACTGGCCTGCAGTTCTCAGCACAACATGGCCAGGCTAGTCATGTAGTCATGTTTTGGAATTTGGGGCTCTGTCATTAGAAGAATAATTAAATCTTGGGTAGGAATTGGCTGACATCCCCAAATAGACAAGGGCAGGTCCCATGATGCTGGGCCACTAGGCATGGGTTCTTGGCATGACAGGTATTACCCTGAAATTTCACCGTCAAGACACTCTTACCTGCGTAAGAATCAAACTCTCATTTGGTGAAATTTAACTCAATGGTCTTTTTATTCTCTCCACGGTAGAATTTTTACAGTTGGTTGCAATGTTCCACAAATAAGGCCTTGTTGAAATAATTTTTGGTGTAATTATGAATTTGTCAGCCAATTCTACTTTGTTCCCAATTCCTTCCCTTCTTTCTTTATACCTCCTCTGTCATCTGCTTTTAGTTATTGTATATAAGTATATAATACATAAGTGTAAATAATATAGGAATGTAATATGTATATAAATGCATAGGGTAGAAATGCATGGACGTTTACATAGCATATAAATGTAATACTTATGCACACACTTGACAGATGACTTTAAGTTATGGCATCTTCAGTTTGGAAACCAGCTGAATGATATTATTCACATGATAAAAAGTTTGCATTTAAGGCACGCGGGTTGGGAAGGCTATGTCCCGGGGACCAGGCGCCCCCAAAATGTGGTCCACGGAGCAGCGCCTGTGTGTATAAGCTGCTTGCTCCCCGGATGAGACCCCGAGTCCACAGCACTCGCTAGCGAGCATTTGTAGCTTCCGTAAGCAATTTCTCAGAGTAATTCTGTGCCTGTTGAATCTGTCTGTAACAATGTCTTCCGAGGACAAGCAAGGGGTTTGTCCTATGCTGCTTCTCCTCCTCTTCTTCTTTCCCTTGTCCTCCTCCTCATCTAGATACAGAAGTCCGCTGTTCCCTGGGTGCGGGGGGCATAGATTGTTGCTTTCAGTTTGCAACAGTAACAGTTGACACCATTGTTGGGAAGGTCACGGAGAGGACGTGACCCCCAGGCGACTCCTGAGCTCCATCCGGGCACTCCGAGGCCCCTCACCCCCTGCCCAGCCCCGGCCCCCATCTGGGGGTGTCCATCCCGCCTGCCGGCTTCTGAGGACCGAGCCCAGTTGAGGACTGGCGGTGACCCCTCCCGTCCCCGTGGCAGGTGCGGGTGCGGACACGTGCTGGGCGCCCAGGACGAGCCTGCAGGTGAGTGTCCTTCTGGTGTCCCCCGGGGTCTGTCTGCAGCCCGTCCCCCCACCCCCCCAGGTCAGTCCCTGCCCTGGTGCCCTGGTGTCTGGGGCTGGTTTCAGATTTCACCGGGAAGCACCTTTCCCGACCTTCCAACCAACCACCATGTAAATACTTCCTTTACTCTGAAGCTCCATTAAAAAAAAAATCCCATTGTGTAACCAGCATTTTTAAATTATTAACTAAAGTTGACTTCTTCAGCTTGATTTTCAGGATCTTTCACGATGCAAGCCCCATGTAACAGTCTGAACACCTCTCATTTCTCTTAAAGAGTTACAGAATTTTCTCTTTATTGTCTATTTAAGCCACTTCTCTTCCCAGAGCGTATTCTCTGCTTATTTGTTTATAAATGTATTCTCCGTGTCATGAATATTTATTTAGCGTTTACTCAGTGCTGGGCAGGGAGCTCCATCCCCAGTCCTTGTTCAAACATGCACCTGCTCTTGGGGGACGCCCTGAGGCTGGCCTTCCCTGTGAGTACAGTCGGAGAAAGTACTGATACTGTCAGAGGAGAGTCGGCAGATTCGGGTGTAGCCTCGGCTGGTTGGGTCACCTCACCTCCTGAGTCTCATTTGTGCACTTGTCTGTAAAATGGGGATGATAGTGATCTTTTCCTCACAAAGATTCATTTAAAAAATGATAATGAGGCAAAAACACTTGGCATAATGTATAATACACTCCCTGTTATTTTACTTTTTCCTGTGAAAAAAATTTGCTTTTTATTCAATCCAATTTGGCCACCAAAGGGATGTTCTACACCAAACACCACACCAGTGCTGTTCCTGTCTTTCTGGTCCAACGTCCCTGTTTTCTGGAATACCCGCTCTTGCTTTCCCATCTGCCCCGATCCTATATGTCAGGATGGGATTCAAAACCCCACCCCTCCATAATTATTCGCGGGCCCTTAACTTTTCTGGCATTTTCTTATAGAACTCCTTCAGCTCCTGGCTGGGTCATCTCTGGTGTCGTTGCTCACCTTATTTACGGGATCTTGTCTATCTAATAAGAATGAATATTCTTGGATGGCAAGGAGGATTTCCTGTATGTTGTGCGTAATTTTCTGCTCCGGGGAGCGCGCAGCGTACGGTGGGTAGTGAAGGACACGAGGAAGCCACTCTATAATGTCCATGTCCAGTGGCCCGCAGGACGCACTGCTCAAGCGTTTCTCTCGAGCTCACCGTCCTCATGATGCGAGCGTCCCAAGTCTGCGCTTTAGCAAAACAGCAAAGCCAAGTCCTCGGACATTTGTGCTTGCATTTGTGCTTTAACCTCAAAGGTGAACATTTCAAACGCCAAGGGGTTCTTATGCTTTTGATAAAACTGGTTGTACCCAAAAATACGTGATAAAAAATGTTCATTTATCCAATTAGTTTGGTATTGTACTGCCTCAGGAATAGCCTTCTCTCCAGTGTCTCTCGGGTGTGGGTTTGGGGGCCGGGTTCTGGGTGCATACAGACAAGGGAGGGGCTGCCGGTCCTGCCCTGGAAGCCTGGGGCTGGGGCTTTGCCCCGGATCCGAAGCAGCAGGGGCTGCCGGATGCCCAGCACTGTGTTCAGCTGCTCGGATGAACGTCCCTGGCACCATCGGCCGTCCTCAGAGGCTCTGCTGCAGGAAGGTGTCCCTTCCCTCAAATGTCCCGCCTTCCAGGAGCGCTAGCCTCTAACCGACTTTCTGAAGAACGGTGTCTGGGAAAATGGGAGGAGAAACTGGTTTTTTGACTTAGAGGGCCATCTTTGAATTAATTTTCACTTTAGATATATTGTTTTTATTTGTAAAAATAACCTCAAAAGGAAATGAAAAAATTAAATACAAAGTCCTACCATAATCTTAGGAACTAATGTTAGAGTTAACCTTCTTTCTTTTTTTTTTTTAAAGATTTTATTTATTTATTTGACAGAGAGATAGCGAGAGCAGGAACATAAGCAGGGGGAGTGGGAGAGGGAGAAGCGGGCTTCCCGCCGAGCAGGGAGCCCGACGTGGGATTCGATTCCAGGACCCTGGGATCATGACCTGAGCCGAAGGCAGACGCTTAACGACTGAGCCACCCAGGCGCCCTAGAGTTAACTTTCAAATAACATTAGCCGTTAGCTAGTTGAATGTGGATAATGTAGCAGTGCAGACTTTTCTTAGCCCAGACGGACATAGGGAAGCCGACTGCTGGCCCAAGATCAGCGGGACAAAGAATTAATTCTATAGGACTGAATAAACTCAGGTGGGAAATTTCATTTCTGTTACTTATTTGACATTTTAGGAACAACGATTAGACTTCGAAATGGGTCAAAAAGAGAGCGCAATGAGTGTTGTTTCTGTGAAGTAGGGCTGAGTGCAGTCTAGCTGATCCAACAGGAGTATTCAATGCTGTTTCGTTCTTGACCCTCTCAGACCCGCTGGGCTGTTTTACAGCTTGCAGAAAACTAGTAACAATGCACGTTCTTCCTGTCCACAGTAACACAAACAATCTTGTCCATAGAAAGGCAAAGGCATGTCGTCCCATAGAGATATTAAAATGCAAAAATTATATTTTATGATATTAACCAGTTTTGCATTTATGAGCACGATCATGTTAGCATTACTAGTTGCACATATGTGTTCTCCAATATCTCTTACTAGTACCCCCATTAATTAATTGAATAAATAAATTCTTTGACATATGTTCATTTTATGTTTGAGAATCATGATTTTACCTTTGAGGAAATTATAGTTTAGTAATATTGGAGGTTCCACCAAGAAGTCTGAGGTTTCTTGATAAAGTTTTCTTGACAAAGTGTCAAGTAAACTGTGTTTCCTGAGTAGCTCACTCATGTTTGCTCAACCGGGCACATCCTTTCTTGACTTCCCGAGTGAATGCCAAGTAACAACAGAACTTTAGCTTTGCTTACTCTCTGTTTCTATGGCTTTTCGTCTCTCTCTACTGTGTTTTGTTTTTCTTTCTGATTTGCATAGTCAAGAACTTATTTTCAATTGGTTGCATCAATGATTCGGAATTTGGTTTTATAGCATAACCATTTGGTCAACTAGATGGTAAAGATGAATTCTCTGTTGGATGAGAAACAACATAGAATCTAGTTGATTAGTCTTTTTTGCTTGTCTGTCTGTTCATCAATTTGTGAGCTCAAATCAGTACAGAATTTTGTGCCCACTTGGAAAGAGAATAGCTCTGAGATGTAGACCAGTTAATTTTTGTATTTCTGTGTTTATTCTTGACTCCTGGCTGAAATGTGAGCCTGAAACTATAAGCTCTCTGGGTGCTTATGAGTCTGTATGTGTTTGTGTCTGAACTAAAAAAGGCTCTACCTTTAATTGTGAGAGTGGGAAATGTTTTACAAGTTCTGGAAGGCATTAATACTGGAGGGTATTAAGGAGTTTGATTATAATGTCTTCTATTATTATTTTTTAAAGTTTTATTTAAATTCAAGTTAGTTTATATATAGTGTAGTATTGGTTTCAGGAGTAGGATTTAGTGATTCCTCCCCTACATACAACACCCAGTGCCCATCACAAGTGCCTCCTTAATGCCCATCCCCCATCTAGCCCATCCCCCACCCACCTCCCTCCACCCACCCTGTTTGTTCTCCAACCTTGAGGGTCTCTTATAGTTTGCCTCCCACTCTGTTTTTATCTATTTTATTTTTCCTTCCCTTCGCCTATGTTCACCTGTTTTGTTTCTTAAATTCCACATATGAGTGAGATCATATGGTATTTGTTTTTCTCTGACTGACTTATTTCACTTAGCATCATACCCTCTAGTTCCATAATGTCTTCTAATTAAAGAAGCTCTGTTCTGATTATTTTTGTAGAGGTAAATAAACACTTATATAATTCTAATATTCCCACAATTCACAGAAAATAAGAAAAGTGAATTTTTAATATGGTAAATGCACTAGATTTTTAAAAAAATCCTTTTTTAAATACAGGGACTGTACAGTCAGAAACATCTTAAGAATTAAGTTCACATAATAACGCTAAGTCTTTGGCAAATCAGAACAGTTTAATAATTGTGACTTTATGAAAAAAGCTAAATCTTTTCTCTGATTTATCACTGTGAAGTGTAATACAAGTATGCATTTCATTTAATTTTTAAATAAGAAAGGGGTTTGTTTTTTTCATGAAAATACTAGTTAATTTGTACCTTTTCAGTGAGGCTTTCCCTGGCTTATCAGACTTAAAATTACAAACTTTCCCCCCAACCCCCTAGTCCCAATCCATTGACACTGCTCTACAATTATTTTTTTCCTTAGAATTTATCATCTTTTAACACACTGTATAATTTTTTTTTAAAGATTTTATTTATTTATTTGGGACAGAGAGAGGGCACAAGCAGCGGGAGGGGCAGAGGAAGAGGGAGAAGCAGACTCCCTGCTGAGCGCGATCCCAGGACCCCGGGACCATGACCTGAGCAAATATCAAGAGTCGGACGCTTAACCGACTGAGCCATCTGGGCGCCCCCTAGCACACTATGTAATTTAAGCACTTGTTATGTATACTGCTTATTGCCTGTCTTCCTTGGAAGCTCCCTAAGGGCAGGAGCTCTTGTTTTGTTCGCTGATGTGATCCTTGGGTCAAGTAGATGCTCAACAAAAGCTGTTGAATCGGTTATTGTGGAATTGATGCTGGATGCCAACACAGAGGAGAAGTCACTACCAAGATGCAGAGTCAGCCTGACCAGCTCCTGGAAGATCCTCTCTCTCACTCTGTCCAGACCAGACCCTGGAAACGTACAGACACAGCAGCAGCCCCCAGAAATCTGCAGAGCCTGATGCTGAATTGCTGAGACGATTCCGAGAGGGAAATCCACTGATGAGGCTGATCGATGAGAGTGGCTGAGCCCAGACTTCATCCCTGAGCACCCCGCCCTCAGGTGCCTCAATTCCTTCCCAGTTTCTTTCTTTTTTTTTTTTTTTAAAGATTTTATTTATTTATTTGACAGAGAGAGACACAGCGAGAGAGGGAACACAAACAGGGGGAGTGGGAGAGGGAGAAGCAGGCTCCCCGCAGAGCAGGGAGCCCGATGCGGGGCTCGATCCCAGGACCCTGGGATCATGACCTGAGCCGAAGGCAGTCGCTCAACCGACTGAGCCACCCAGGTGCCCCTCCTTCCCAGTTTCTAAACTCAGCAAGAAGGCCAAACTGAGATGGGGGCCTTCACCCTTCCCATAGCCAGAAACCAATAATCCCATGGAAATGGGAGCTCACAGAGGAAATTAGTGAGACATCTCCGGAGAGCAAGGTGTCCAGAAACAGCTCACACCCTGAAAAACTATGTCTGAACACGCAGAGAGCATTGATAAGAATTTGATCATGTGTTAAGTCAAAGGACAACTTGTCTGGAATGGACAGTTTCTCCAAAACATATAATTTCTAAAATGGACACTGGGAAACCAGAAGATCTGAATAGCCCTAGATGAATGAAAGAAATTGGGTTTATAATGCAAACCTTCCCAAAGAGAACTCCAGGCCCAGGTGGCTTCACTGTAAATTCTATTAAACATTTAAGGAAAAAAATACTGACCATAGACAAGCTCTTTCATGTAGTGGTGGAGAAGATACTTCCTAACTCGTTGAGAGAGACAAGCATACACCAAATACCGAAGCCAAACCAACACTAGAAAAGAAAATCTCTGGCTGATACCCCTCATGTACACAGATGCGAGCATTTTAAACAAAATGTTAGCAAAACAAAGCCTGCAATATATAAAGAGGATAATAACATCATGAGTAAGTGGGGTTTATTCCGGGAATCGCACAAGGTCTGTTGAAGATTTGGAAAGTCATTTTATTTAATTGATAATAAAAAATAAAGGGATAAATACAAGAAGCTTGTTTCTTTCAGTGAAATCTGAGCCGGCTGAAACTTGTTCACATGTTTCTTTGATAACTTGTAATTGGCAGAGGAAGAGAGGGGGGGATGGAGAGAGATTGATAATGTGGTTGCACTTCTTCTGGAAAGGTGTAAGTCCTGTCGGTGAAACCTAACCCCCGGGTGTACTGATGTGAAAAATGACAGAGCTGAGCTCGTGTTCCTTTGTAGGAAGGAGAATCCAAGCCTTCTTTTCTCCTTCCTTCCCCCTCGCCACGTTGAACTGCTTTGGGTTCCTGTAGCGGGTGTGGTCCATGCAGCTCACTTGGCAATCCCTTAGCATCGACGGTGCTCCCCGCACGAGCTCACACCCATTTCGGGTCTTAGCGCGTGACTGTGAGGGTAGCACACCTCTCGGGGTTGTTGTGAGTCTCAAAGCACACAGGTGTGCAACGAGACTTGAAAACCAATAGTACTGGGGCGCCTGGGTGGCTCAGTCGTTAGGTGTCTGCCTTCGGCTCAGGTCATGCTCCTGGAGTCCTGGGATCGAGCCCCGCATCGGGCTCCCTGCTCGGCGGGAAGCCTGCTTCTCCCTCTCCCACTCCCCCTGCTTGTGTTCCTGCTCTCACTATGTCTCTCTCTGTCCAAAAAAAAAGCAAAGAAAACCAATAGTGCTGACTACAGTTCTGGGACACCAGCCAAGTGGTGTGGGGTTCGAAGCAGGGTTAGGAACCCGTGTGCTGGAGGGGAGACTGAGGCAGAGGCTTGGCCGCATACCCTAGGTCGGGCAGGAAAGGGTTTCCCATCTGGCATTCGTCCCGGCCCCTGGCACGCTGGTCCACTGGAGAGCAGGACAGACCCTCCAAAACAAGCTCCACTGGCCGCCCGGACTGGGTTCCAGGCATGAACTTTGGATCAAACATTGATTTGGGGACCGGGAAACCTCGTGGCCTGTGGTAGAGACACAGGGACTCTGGTTTGCAGGTAAAGACGGAAGAATCTGGTAGAGACCTTGCCAGTCACCTCCTCTGTAAGGTCTGCTGACGTTACAGAGGTGTTTTCACTGTAGGAACAAACGGATTTTTGGAAAGTCTTGAAAGTTCTTTTACTGTATTCAGTTAAGATTCCTGGATGACCAACAACTTTCTTCTAGGAGAGTGATCCTTAAGATTTTGTGTTTTCTTTTGTGATTTGTGCTTTGATTTTTGCACCGAGAAACATAAAAACCAAGAAAAAAAGAAAACCCACTCTTGTTGAGCATTAAACCATGTTCTTTTTTCCTATAAGATTTTAATTTATTTGACAGAGAGAGAGATTGAACACAAGCAGGGGCAGAGGCAGAGGGGGAAGCAGGCTCCGCACTGAGCAGGGAGCCCGATGCGGGGCTTGATCCCAGGACCCTGAGATCATGACGCTTAACCACTTCACCGACTGAGCCCCTCTGGCGCCCCTGAACCATGTTCTTGAAGTGGGGACAGAGAACAGGTCAGTAGACTGAGCACTGCATGTGATGGAAAACCACCTGAGATCGTTTTCACCTGCCTTCTCACTCTTGTAGAATCCATTTTGCCCCGAGTTCCATGCTAGTGTGTGGGGTGGGGGTTCCCAGGGTCGTGGACGGCAGCAGGAAGGCGGTGACTCGCAGGGTCTGTCTCCAGCCCCACCTCCTCCTGGAACTCACGGGTCCCCATCTGTCCACCTGGTCCGGCTTCCCCCCTGGCCCGTCGAATGGGCAACTCACACCCAGCTGATTCCAGATTGCACACCGCTCTCCCACTCACTAAGCCCCGAAAACTTAGAGTCATTCTTTACTCTGTGCTTTTTCTTAATTCCATAAAACACGTTAGGAGCAAGTCCTGCTGGTTTTACCTAGAAATTCTCCTCTGTCTGACCATTGTCTGTGCAGCTGTTTCCTTGGTCAGCGCCGCCCCTGTCTCTGCCCTGGAAGAAAACCACCGTCTGGCGTCCCCGCGCCCCCTCGCTCTTACAAGATGTTTGCCACCCAGCAGCCAGGGTGATTCTCCGAAACGTGAGATCATGTTATGCACCTGCTCAGAACCCCGCTTGTCTACTTAGTGCAGAACTGATCTCCTCTGGTGGCCAGCGAGGCTCTGTGCCGTCCGGCTGTCTGCCCTCCCCACCTCCCTCCGTCTGAGTGGCCTCCCCCCACGGCCTCCCGCCAGATGGACCTTCCTTCCTGCTGGGCCTCAAATTTGCCCAGCCCCTTCCTCGCACGTACTGCTTCCTCGGCCTCAAACTAGGGGCCTCCATGGCTCCTCCTTGCCTTTCCTCCCGTCTCTGAATGAATATCCCCAACTCAGTAAGTCGTCTCCCCAAACACACGTTAGTAAAATGGCACTCCAACACGCTTTACCCTCTTCCCTGCTTTGTTCTTCTCAAAGCACGCTCCATATCTTTCAGTACATCTACAACTATCTATTCACTGGAATAGTGACTGTCTCTCCCATCAGAATGTGTGTGTTCCTTGGGGGCAAAAGCTCCCGCCGGAACACAGCTGAGCCCAGGTAGGTGTCAGCATAAAGTAAACGCTTCGCAAAAGTTCTGAATGGACTAAGATGTCCAGAAATTGGCACTTGGCACAGAGTCACCGTCTACAGTGTGGAAACGTATCCGCCACAGGTCAGCGGTTTTCGTGATGGGCTCGCGTTGGACTCCTGGCCTCCCGGCCTTGGGAGAGGGAGCTGTAAACACATCTACTGCCCAGCCCCAGAAGCTCACATTGCTCATCGTTGCTTTACAGGCCTGGGATTTTCAAGGATAAACAAATTGCTGGCTACTTACACAGACATGCTTTTTTTCCCCCTTCACACTGCTGATGATCTAAAATGGATTTATATGTTCCATTTCTCAACTGGTCTCTGCAAATGTTTTCTCATTGAGTCACTCTGTCCTTCTCTCTCCTCATCTCTCCTCTCCCTCTCTTGTCAGGACAACATGCTGCATTGCACAACAGAAGTTTAATTTCATCCCCAACCATTTGAAATGATGCCCTGAATTAAAGGAAGGGATTCGTGGTGGAGAGATGAAGGACGTGCGCCTTGTAAGAAGGCTCGTTCGGAACCCAGAGTCATTCACCGATTTCCTGCTATAACTTATTCACCAGCAGTCTTCCTGGTTCTGTTCTTATTTCAATGACAAGAGTGTAGGTGGTGGGAGCAAGGCAGGGACGTTATGGGTACAACAAGATGTGCTTTCGTCTGGTCATGCCCACAATCCACTTGGGGTTGGGAATGGCACCAAGGACAGGCTCAGCAGATGGAAATGATTGGAGGATCATTCTCTTCCTTTTACTCGGGTCTATAGGGGTGACGTACAGAAAAATCTTTGGCTTGGACTCTCCTATGCTCCGTATGGGAGTCTAAAACTCCAACCTGTTGACCGGCGTTATGCATTTTTTTCTCAAATGGCTCTCTGTTGGGTAATTTTAGCTATGAATATTCACAAAAAACCTCCCGTATCATTGTCTATAGAAGGAAATGGCTAAAACCAAGAATAACAAGAAGACACCTGGATAATATAGAAACAAAAGCACTTGAAGGTGCTGTGATAATTTAAAAATATATCAAACAGAATTCCAGATAAAAACCTGCATAGTTCGTTTGCCATCTGCCCCGTGAGAGGGAGGTCTAAGGCGTTTCCAAATGACCATGGGGAAAAGGAGAGAGGACTGGACGGACCCGCTGGGTCTGCCGTTTCACACCAGGCTGACTGGAAGCGAGCTTGGTTCTAGCCACAGAAAACTTAGGGCAGAGCTCTTAGGGAAGCTCCCCACCTGGGCGAATCCACTCGTCCTTAGTAGCCCTCTGGTGCTTTCTAAGAGCTTTCCGGCCGCCCATAAATAGTTACCCCTGAGGTTAATAGGACAATGACAGATGTCATCAGAAAGAAAACTCCATTCTGCTTACTCTTGATCTCAAGAGGAGCCACTGAACAACACTGTGTTTGAAACTGTTACTTAACAAAACATGTTTGCCCTCAGTTACTCTGAAGCCAAGTGAGGAATATATGTCATAAAGTATTTCGACACAAAATTGTTTCAGGCGAGCACGTATATATTCCAAGTGAGTTTTGACACAAACACAGTCACTGTTTCTTGTGGGCTAGAGAGACTGTCTTTCCAGAACACAGACCACTGTGTCTGGGAGCCAGAAGTTCTCTGACTCAACAAAGGAATAATAATTTATAAAATTAGTCTTGAGGGATGGGAGTTAACAACAGTCAGGATATTATTTAATTATTGATTTCATTTGGAGTTTGGAAGGGAAAAATTTCAGGTCACTGGTCATCAATCTTCGTGGTGCCATATAGCTCGTGTGTCTTCAGCTATCTCGAGGGATATATACAAATTCCCCGAAATATCTCAAAACAAAATTATTTCGAATTGCTTCAAAACAGCAATTATAGAGCCCCTGAAGAGCACCAGGGAGTATCTAAGGGCTTTGTATATTTCAGCTTATATATATATAAGCCTCTAAATATCTCTAGGGCGTAAGGACTATTCCATTCTAATTTTACAAAGGAAGAAACTGAGACAGAGATTAAGGAACTGACCGACACCACACAGCTAAAAAGAACAGATCTGGGTTTGAAGCCAGTCAGACCTCAGAGCACATGCTGTTTTGCTTTCAGTAACATTCGTTTATTTAGTGAAGTGTCTACACTGTGCAGCCCCCGGGTGAGCCCCGGGCACCAGGGTAAGTCTGGTCGGTGGAGCTCAGCCCCAGATGTCTTCGGGCTAATGCTTCACTGCCGTGTGGTCCCTGCCCCAGTTAGCCAGGGCACGCCGTGCAGAGATCATCACATAACCTGGAGCTCCTTGCTTATTATTATTATTAAGACAACAGGTTTATTGAGATGCAGTTCACAAACCATCCAGTTTATCCACTTAAAATGTACAATTCGATGGCTTTTCGTATATTCACAGAGTTGTGCAAACATCACCATCATCACTTCTAGAACATTTTCATCACCGCACGAAGAAACCCCCGGCCCCTTAGCGGTCACTGTCCGTCGCCCCTCCCCCAACTCCTGGCAAGCACCCATCAGCTTTCCGTCTCTGATTTTCTTATTCCAAACATTTCATAGAAACAGAAGCCTGGAGTCGGTGGCCTTTTGCCTCTGGTTTCTTAGCGTCCTGTTTTCAAGCTTCATCCACGTTTGTACGCGTGTCTTTGGGTCTCACAGCTGTGCGTCCAGGAGTGGAACCGCTCATTTATTGCTAACTCTGTTTTAGCGTTTCGGAGCTCCAGGCTGCTTTTACTCCGTGCTCATTGCCATCATGCACGTCTCCTCCGCTGGCTGTTTTTGCAAAAGCGGCTTTGCTTCCTCAATCAAGGCAGTTGACATGGGAAAGCAAGCGTGCTAGAGTTTGTCTTCAACCATCAAAGAGTCAACATCTGCTTGTATAAATAGCCACTTTCAGTAACAGAAACCAAGTGGGAGGCTGGGAGTCACGGCCAGGAACAGCCCGACCCCTCCTTCATCCGGTGACCCCAGTTTAATCAGTGATGGTGACAGCAACAGCTAATGTGTGGAGTGCTGTGGGTATTCCGGGCGGCCCATGAAGTACGCTAAATGTATTTATCACCTAATTTTAGACTCACTTAATCTTTAGAATCCTTACATTTTAGAGGGTAAGGTTAAAAAAAAGTCATAACAATGACAAACAGCTGTGTTTTCCCTGTACTGATGAGTAGGTAAGAAAGAGAAAAGGCTTAGCTTGAAGTAGGAAAAACTAAACAGAGAGACTCCCCTAAATGGAAAACCACTCCGGAGAGACTCCCTCGGAAGGGTTAAAGATGGTTCTCAGTGGGTGTTTTATTGTCAGGAAGCAGGAAATGCAGTGAGTTCCTGTTACTTCTCCTGGGTGTGCGTGGTCATGATACTCTCTCGGGTTTTGGGTTTCCGCGAGGTACAGTTTGTTGCCAAATAAAGTGTGATTGAAGCTAGTAAATATTAAGAGAAATGAGGAACTGTTCTTAGACATTTTTATTGGCTTTTGTTAAAAGTTTTCCTCTTGCCAAGTGTCCATCTCTTGCCTAGCGTGAAAATTCATTTGAATAGGTTTGCCTGCTATGACCTACTTCAAAGACCAGTGAGTACACGGAGCTAATCAACAAACAACGAGAAACAAGATTTACACGGTATTTTGTTTGTGATGTGTCCAAGGTAAAGACAGACAGATTTGTATTCATCACAATAAATGCAGAGGCCACAAAAGCCACTGCTTATAAAGAGTAATTACAGTTTGTACGGCAATGATGTTGCCTATTAGAGTTATAATGCATGTAGGGAATCCACAAATAGGTGTCTTCTTGGTAACAAAAACCAAATTTATCAATTTGCCTCCATATATTAGGTAAGAAAAAAAAGGCAGTGGGTGTCTCATGGAAGAGAGCATTGTGTCAATTCTGATTTTATGTGAAGCTGACCATACGGAAATTGCCCATTTAGATTAGATTTATGAATCTGCAACCATGACAACATTTAGAAGCTTAATTATTTTCGATGAACTCTAAGTTGCCCTTAGGATTGAAGGCCGTGGGAAGAATCCCTATCCTACATCCTGCTTTAGTCCTTGTGGTCCAGGGACCAGCTGCTGGCGGTCATGAACACTCCCCAGAAAACACTAGACCTTTCTGATTAGCAGCCAATCCAGGAGCTAGATTTCAGCACACTGACCACATCCTCCTTCTCTGTATCATACTTGTACGCTTTTGGTCCTGAAAAGAAGTAAATGTAGCCTAAAAGAGACAAAGTTGAAAATGTCGTTACTGGAAATGACTTGCAGATCCATAAAGGGAGGGTTTGTAGGTGGCCCCAGAGGGGGGCTGGGGACGCGCCAGGTGGTAGCTGCCGGTCTGCGCCCGGCTCTCACAGAGCCCGAGGGCCCAGCACCTCCCTCTTCTCCGTCCCCGCTCCTCACTTTCTCCCAGGGGTGCTTACCCAGCAGGTGGGGCTCAGCTGTGTTGGAGCCGCTGCTCCCCTCCAGGGAATCCCCCCTCTTCTGTCCCTGCCCAAACCTCTAACTCGTCCCTAAAGCTCAGCTGAAGTCCCACCGTGCAAACTCCCACTGTGGAGGCCGGTTCTCCTCTTTCCTTTCTCAGCTCACTTCTTGCAGTCACTGTGAGGTCTGCGCTCCACTCAGTACTGGTCATAGACTGTCTTGGTTCTGGTACTGTGATCTCTGCTGGACGTAGGGGCATTTCCCAGAGCTATTAGCCATCCCACAGGAGCAGGGAACGTGTCTGGAACTCTCTTTGAATTTCTGAACAGAGGCCAGCTCTGTGCTCTAGACTCAGGAAGAAGGTGTCGGCTGGTCCACGAGATTCAGTCACATTTACTCAACCCTGTTCAGTTCAGCTTTCCCCGCTCTGTGTTAAATTTCAGGAGTTGGGTGAGGGGGTGGGGAAAGGCTCTGGGAAGGTTGACAGTATGTGCATTTTCAAGAGGAAAGAGGCCGTTTTGACTGGGTGGGCTTTAAGACGTAACCAACTTACGGACTGAAGCTATACTTCTAAAACTTGCTATTGGCAGAGAGAGAGTCTCGATGGTAGACATTTTGTACTCTTTCTAATAGTTGATCTGGTTACCTAAATTTGTAAGGGACTTGGAACCAAGGATTCCCATCTGGAAACCTGTTTTGTCATAGGTTAAAGCAGAGCCCAGATTTCCTGTTACAGTTCTTCCGCAAAGAAAGATTTTGGTGGAGATGCTCACCATTTAGTTCCACGGCGGCATCTATTTGGCCATTAACTCCTGAGAATTCCTCTTCTGTGTTCTTTGGGTAGTCTTTTTCCATTTTCCTTTTTCTTTCATCATAGCTGGAAGAAGTATTATTCCATAAATAATGTTAACAAGAGGTTTTTATTGATTGTAGGTGACACAGTGCATCATTAGCCAGGCTGACGTATGACTTACTTTAGATGTGTGTCTGTGTGTCTCTCTGTGCCTCGCCTGCCACACACACGTGCACCCACATGCACACGTGTGCACACACATGCACCCACACTCACATGTGTGTACCCACACGCACACGTGTGCACACACACACGCACCCACACGCACACGCACACTGTATCACTTCTCTCCCAAGTTCCTTAGATTCTAGGACTGCTCATTTGCTCTAAATAGTCTGTAAATAGACATATTCTTAGAATTAGTCTTAGAATTATTTATATATTATAGCAACATGTTCCTATAATTAAAAAAAGATATGTTGCCTTTCAAAAGGAACTCTACATGTATTTTTGCTGCTTTATTCTCTGTTGCAATGCTCCCCCACCCCACTCCATGTAAGTATTTCTGGGCTTGGATTCTTATCCAAGAATCAGCTGAGAGCCCTTCGTGGGCTTTTATCCATGGGCTCCGTTGCTCTGTATCAGTAGAGGGACTGGGCAAACAACGCACAACGAATGAATAAACACATATGCAAACAGTCAGTAGGTAAAGATAAGTAGCAAGAAAATCTCGGATAACTGAGCCTCTGCCTTTTCAATCAGGCGAATGGAATTAAATTGCTTTTGTTTCCTGGGAACATTATACACCTGACCAAATAGTAGATTAGGTTTCTCTTTCTGGATCAGCAGCTACCGTGCAACGACAACTCAGAAGAATGTTTAATGCACGTCTTTGTGACCCATGCTGCCCCTTGTACAGAAGACTGTGACTCGTGTGAATCAGCATGACGGGTATGGGCTGAGGACGTAGGCAGTTAGGCAGTCTCAAGAGTGAGAAAGTTCCTTCTTCATCGGCACAGAGCCCCCGGCGGGGGCATTCCCAGGGTGGACACCCCACTCTTTTCCCACCAAGAGGTCAGACGGTTTCTGCTGGTGCCTGGAGCCCCGCGAGCCATTTCCCGCAGCCGCAGACGCCCACCTCCTCTCCCATGGCCGGGGACAGATCCCTCTTGAGCCTGAGCAGGACTGCACGTTGGCAAAGAAGGATTCGGGCCAGTGTGACTAGCGGGTTGAGCTGCTTGGGGGAGTGTGGAGGACAGGAGTGGAGGCTGACTGTTCCAGATGCCCTTTTTGGGCGGGTCATTAGAACCTTCCAGTGGGCCAAGGGGAAAACCGAGCTCTGCGAGTCACTGTAGCACAGATAAAGATGGAAAACATTCCCTGTGTTCCCCTCATCAGAAACGCCGATACCGCGTGCGGGACGGGCCCCTGTGTCATCCGAGAGACTGCAGCGTCTCAGGAGTGGAGTCAGGGGAGAACGGGAAGGAAAACAAAGGAACAGCCCGGGCACAGTGCCCCACCCCCCATGGCCTGCATCTCTTACGTCCGCCTCCTTCCACCGTCTGAAATCTGGAGTCCCTTATTAAAAATTGTTCACACATTAACCTTCGTTGGCTAGGCTGCTTCCTTGGCTCGCTTCCCTGTGACAGTTGTGCGGAGGAAACGGAAGCTTTGGCAGGAGAGAGTGAGGACGATGATTCTAAAGGTTCAGTATTTGGGGAGGAGGATGCAGGGGAGAGGGCAGAGTGAGGACGGGCCTGCAGGTGCGGGGACAGCGCGGGGGGAGGGGCTGGAGCGCGAGACCCCGTGCTCAGGGAGAGCGGTGGCCCGGCTTTCGGGTGTCCATTCACCTCTGCCTGCTCTGAACAGAGGACTCGAGGCTGAACTTTCAAACTAGGGCTGTGCCCAACCTTTGTGCACGGCAAGCAAACATTTGGGAGGGATGTTGAGAACGTCATCACCATTTATATTGTTTTATGGCAAAATGTGTTCTCAGTTCCCAGCAAGTGACTGATTAAAGACTCCCTGTAGGGAGACTATTCCAAGTGGGGGTCTGCTGTATTCTACTTACATTGGATGGGGAGGACTGGAAAGGATCAAAGGACAGAGCAAATAGCTTTTTTCTTGAGAAGAGAGAAACAGTTTAAATACAGGAGTATGTTTTAAAGAGAGAATAGTGGTTATTAATCCAATAGAAAGATATGGAAGAAAGATCTTTCTCTTTTATCTGTCTGCTTAGGTTAGGTGGTGGTGACGCCTAAAATCTTATATATACCTGGTTCAGAGGATAATGGAGGTAATAATATTATATGTAAAAAATGTTCCAGTCTGTCAAGTGGCTCAGTCTGTCAAGCCCCTGACTTTAGATTTTGGCTCAGGTCATGATCTCAGGGTCTTGAGATCAAGCCCTGCATGGGGCTCCGCGCTCAGCATGGCATCTGCTGGAGATTCTCTCCCTCTGCTCCTGCCCCCACTCATGCTCTTTCTCTAAAATAAAATAAATAAGATCTTAAAAAATTTTTTTTCAGGAGAAATTTTAGAGAAGCAACATCTAGCTGGGAATTTTAATTCTCAATCACATTTATAAAAACCCAGGCAAAATGCTTGGGGAAATTGTGAAATCACTGTTTCTTTTCTCTGCTCCTTCTACCACTTATGTATTTAACAGACCCATTCCCTGTGGGCTAGCCTCCTCTCTGCCCTTTGCTTATCCTGTAACTGCTTTCTAAAGAGTATTACTCTTAACACAATCTATTTCAAAGTATGGGTCTGAAACACAAATCGCCATTTCGGGATTAGCTGATAACATATAAATATTTCATTTGGACCTTGTTGGTAGACGTTATGTAGATGGGACCTACAAAGCTACCATAGAGTTACCTACTTTTCATGGTACCAACTAAGGACGTTACCATCAGGCCATCAAAAAAAAAAAATTACCACCTATTTTCATTATCATTTCACAAAGAAAAGAAACTTTAACACCAAAAAGGCAGAAAGGACATAATCTCAGCATAAAAGATGGTTCTTGCCAATAATGTGTCTTTATACTGACCCAGACTACACCCCCTACATTTATAATATTGTTCTGTTCTTATTTTGCTGTGGATTGGTGGAAACTTTGTGATAATCTAGCCCTTGGTTTGTGGACAGATATTTGAGGATTTCTGTTATAGAGCAAAGAGCATATAATCGGATGGCTCCGGGTTTGAGATGACGCTGTTATCTCTGGGCTCTGTGATAGGGGAAAGTGCTCTGAGCTCCGGTTTCCTAATCTGGAAAACAGTGGTCATGAGGATGAGAGACAATTTGCACACACGCGTGTACCTGCCTGGTACATAGACACGCTCAGGGCCCCAAGAACCATTAACTGACTGGCCAGGATGAGCGTGAGTAAACTTCGTGATTTGATCCAAGCTCCTAAGTCGTCAAGGAGTTTAATCTTTACCTGATCTTCCAACACACCTCCTCCTCCGGATAACATTCTGCAGTAGAGGCAAGGTTGAGAAGAGGTGGAGAAAGGAGGGCTGGACAACGTGGAGGTAGTCCAGAGAACGCAGGCAAGAAGGGCCTAGGATTGAGAAGGTCTACTGTTCTGTTGCAGATTTGGCGGAGGATTATAGAAAAGGAAGTTAAAAGACAGGGTGAGAATCACCAGTGTGGGTGTTTGATTGACGGTAGATACGTGGTGAAAAGAACGAAGAAGACTGTGTGTGGTCGATGGTGAGGGCCTCCGGGTCTGGACTCAGAGGGTGTGAAACGCAGACTCCGGTGGACCGCTTGTTAGCTGGGTGACCTGGAGCTAATGACCCAGCTCTCGGAGATGCCATGTTTTTAACTGTTTCGTGGAGATAGGGATGCCTACTTCTCGAGATTGTTGAGAAGGCAGATGGGAGAACGAGAGAATATGAGGAAATGCTCAGCAGGATTCCTAACACATAATAAGCCATCAATAAATACTAGCTGGATTAGAATGTTAAGGAAAGAACTGCCTTTTTATTGGCATCTACTGTGTACTAGGGACCTGTGGAAATCATTGCATGCATTTTCTCATGACTGAGGTCTTGTTTGTGAAACCTAAATACCAAGTAAAAATGATCGACCTGTAACTAGGTTTCTTTCCTGTATGGGCTGCTGTTTGATCACTGACTATTGATTAATGGGCGTAGACAGTACAGAAATCATTCCTGGCCGCTAATCTTTACTGGCAATGTCCCTAGCACCATAGATGTGAGGTGCTTTTCTCAGATATATTACCTTACTCTCCGCCTTGGTCATCTAAGGGCTTCGGGACTATTTTGGTAAAGTGCCTGCATGTTGTTTAATCTTATGCTCTGAATTTAGATTTGTTAGGAATTTCTGGTGTGTCAATTACGATGATTTCTGTCATACAGCCGTGGCAAAACTGACCCCATCCTGCCTCCTTTGAAGTACCAAATGGGGAGTTGTGTCTGCAAAAGGTTGCTTACGGAAAATGTGAGAAAAGAAGGCAAAAAGGGGAATTTATTGCTCTAAAATAGATGTTTTCAAGAAGTTTCTTCAAGGAGACCTTTCTAGTGAAATGGAAACCCAGAATCCCCTTTGAAATTCATAATCCACGTCTAGTTGGGAAAGACAAGGCTTTCAGGGAGGACGGGACCTTTGTGATTTCCCTGGAGAAGGAGAGTGGTCAGGGATGGGAAGGGAGAAGAGTGAGAAGCTGCCCCATACCCTCCAAGATGTGGGTTAGGAACCCTGCCTATGAGGATTTTGAAACAAGACTATGTAACAATGCTGAAAAATATCGATGGCCAGATTGTTTGATGAAATGCACATTTGTATTACCAGCCTGAATTCTCTGAGCTCGAGACCTGAATAGAGAGCTCTCTTCTGGACATTTCTGTTCTTGGGTTTCACCAGCGTGTCACATTCCACATGTACAAAATGGAACTCCTGAGTATTCATTTCTGCTTTACTTCTTCATTTTATTCTTTCCCCATTGAACGGCCTTAGCATCTTTGTCAGAAATCAGCTGATCATAGATATATGGGTTTATTTCTGGACTGTCAATTTTATTCATCTATATGTCTATCCTCATGTTCATATCACACTGTCTTGATTACTCTTGGTTTGTAATAAGTTTTGAAATTGGGAATTCTGAGTCCTCCAAATTGGTCTTCTTTTTCAAGATATTTTGGTTATTCTGAGTCCTGTGAATTCCCATATGAAGTTAAGATCAGCTTGTCAATTTCTACAAAGAAACCAGTGGTATTCTGATAGGGATTGTGTTGAGTCCTGTAGATCAATTTGGGGAGTGTTGTCATTTAAAAAATATTAAGGCTTGGGGCGCCTGGGTGGCTCAGTTAGTTAAGCATCTGCCTTCAGCTCAGGTCATGATCCTGGGATTGAGCCCTGCATCGGGCTCCCTGCTCAGTGGGGAGTCTGCTTCTCCCTCTGCCTCTGCCCCTCCTCCCTACTCATGCGCTCTCTTTCTCTCTCTCTCTCCCTCAAATAAATAAATAAAATCTTAAAAAAAATTAAGACTTCTAATCCACGGACATGAGATCTCTTTCCATTTAGATTAATTGTTTAATTTCTTTCAACAGTGTTTTGTCATTTTCAGGCTATAAGTTTTCTACTTTTGTTAAATTTATTTCTAAATATTATTTTTCTTTTTGATACTATTATAAGTGTAATTGTTTTCTTCATTTTTGGATTACTCATTGAAGTGTATGGAACTAAAATTGATTTTTGCATACTGAACTCATACCTTGCATATTTGCTGAACTTAGTTCTAACAGGTTTTTTGGAGGATTCTTTAGGCTTTTCTATATAAAAGATCACATGACATAGAAATAGTTTTACTTCCTTTCCAGTCTGAATGCCTTTTATCTTATTAATTCTTGCTTAATTGCCCCGGCTGGAACCTCTAGTACAATGTTGAATAGAAGTGGTGAGAGTGAAAATGTTTGTCTTGTTCCTGATTTTAGAGGGAAGGCATCCAGGCTTTCACCACTGAGTAGGAGATCAGCTGTGGGTTTTCATGGATACCTTTCATCAGGCTGAGAAAGTGTCCTTCTGTTTCTAGTTTGTTGAGTAGTTTTTATTTTGCAACAGGGTTGGATTTTGTCAAATGCTTCTTCTGCGTTTATTGAGATGATCATATGGCTTTTGTTTTTTATTCTATTGATATGGTGTATCACATTATTTGATTTTCAGAAGTTAAACCAACCTTGTATGCCTGGGAAAAATCCCACTTGGTCATGGTGTGTAACTCTTTTTATATGCTGCTGGATTTGACTTGCTATTTTTTGGAGGATTTTTGCATCCATATGCACAAAAGCTACTGCTCTGAAGTTTTATTTTCTTGTGATACCTTGGTCTGTTTTTGGTATCAGGGTAATGCTGCTCTCGTACAATGAGTTGGGGAATGACCCCTCCTCTTCTATTTTTTAGAGGAGTATGTGAAAAATTGGCATTAATTAATTTCACTACTGAAACATGTAGGTCTGGGCTTTTCTTCATGGATAATTTTTTTGATTATGAATTAAACCTCTTACCTTGTTATAGGTTAATTCAGGCTATTTCTTCTTGACTCAGCTTCATCACTTTGTATCCTTCCAGTAATTTGTCATTTCAGCTCAGTTATCAAATTTACTGGCATACAGTTATTCATAGGACTCCTTTATCGTCCATTTAATTTTTGTAAGATTGGTAGTCATGTTCCCTTTTTCATTTCTGATTTTAGTAATTTGAGTCTTCTCTTTTTAACTAGGTCAGTCCAGTGAGAAATCTGTCAATTTTGTTGATCTTTTCAAAGAACCAAACTTAGTTTTGTTATTTCCTCAAATTGCTTATAATATTTTCTACGTCATTTATTTCCACCACAATCTTTATTATTTCCTTCTTTCCACTTGCTTTAGGTTTCATTTGCTGTTTGTACCCAGTGTCGTAGGTGGAAGGTTAGGTTATTGACTTAAGATCCTTTTTTTAATGGGCATTTAGAGACATAAATTTCCCTTGGGTCCTGCTTTCACTGCATCCATATGTTCTTAAATACTGGGGTTTTGTTTTCATTCATCTTTAATTTTCTAATTTCTAATTTCTCTTGTGATCTCTTCTTTGACACATTGATTGTTTTAGAGTATGTTCATTTCCTCATGTTTGTAATTTTTCCAGTTTTCCTTCCCATATTGATTTGTAGCTTTGTTTCACTGTGATCAGAAAAGATATTTTATATGATTTCAGTTGTTTTAAATTTTTGGAGACGTGTGTGGTGGCCTAACACGTCACCTCTTCTGGGCAATGCTCCATAAGCATTTGAGAAGAATGTGTATTCTGCTTTTGTGCAAAGTGTTCTGTAGACACCTGCTAGGTCCTGTTGGTTTATAGTGATCTTCACGGCTTTTGTTCCTTATAGATCTTGTTGTCTAGTTGCTCTATTCATTATTGAAAGTCTGTTTTGCCTGATATTAGCATATAGCCACTCTGACTTTCTTATGGTTGCTGTTTGCATGATAGATATTGTTTCCATCCTTTTACTTTCAACCTATTTGTATCTTTGAATATAAAATGTGTCTCCTATCAATAGCTATAGTTGGGTTTTGTTTTTTGTTTTTTTTTTAATCCAGTCTAATAATCTCTGTCATGTGATTATATTGTTTAATCCATTCACATTTAATATTATTGATATAATTGGATCTATATCTGCCACTTTGCTTTTTGTTTTCTACATGTCTCATGTCTTTTGGTTCCTTTTTAACTCCTTAATGCTTTCTTTTGCATTAGTGAAAATTTTCCAGTGTACCATTTTAATTTCTTTCATGATTTTGTCACTACATTTTAAAAAGTTATTTTCTTAGTGGTTGGCAGAGAGCATATCATATATAACTTAACTTACCATAAACTGTTTCAGATTTATACTAGCTTAATTCCAGGGAGATTCAGAACTCCTGTAAGTCTATTCTTTGTCCCTCCCTCTGATGGTCTTGTTTTTATATATCTTACATCTGTCTATGTTACAAACCCCCAACAGGCATTGCTCTAATTACAATTTTATACAATTTGATATCTTCTTAAGAAGCTGAAAGGAGAGAAAATATATATATTTATAGTCCTTGATATATTAACTTTCTTATTTATCATTTCTGTTTTCTTTTGCTGCTCCAGGGAATTTGAGTTAGCATTTGGTATCATTTCCCTAGCTTGACACGGTTTTCCTCACACCCAGTGCTTTTGTGCTGTTATTGACGAATATATTATGTTTTGGTATGTTATAGGCCCAACAGTACAGTTTATATATATGAACATATGTGTGTGTGCACAGTTTTAAACAGTTAATTTTAAAATCAGTTAAGAGAAGGAAAGGGAGGAAATATACCTTTAGACAATCTTTCATGATTACATAGTTACATTTACTACTGCTCTTGGGTTTTTAATGTGGATTCAAATTACCGTTCAGGGTCACTTGCCTTCACCCTGAAGAACTTTCTCTGGTATTGCTTCTGAGGCAGGTCTGCTCCAACAGATTCTCTCCGTTATTGTCTATCTGGGGATGTCTTCTTTGGTCTCCATTTTTGAGATAGTTTAGCTAAACGTAGGATTCTTGGTTGAGAGTTTTTTCTTTGAGCACTTTGCAGATGTTGCCCATGACTTTCTGGCCTTCCTGGTTTAGCCGACTTCCCATCTTGTCCCGCTCTGCTCCCATCACGCTGCTGCCAGAAGGGTATTTTTACAACACAAACCTTCCTGGGTTACTCGCTTATTTAGGACAGTTAAAGATATTCCTCTTTTTCTGTAAATTCACACTGGTCTCCCTGGAAAGGCGTAGGCCCTCCATCATCGACACCCTCTTTCTCCTTGGGCCACGTCTCTCATTCTAGCCCATGCTGCTCTCATGCTGAACTGCTTGAGGTTTTCCCCACATACACAGGTGATTTCATGCCCCAGTGCCTTTGCTTCAACTGCTATCTCTGCCTGGAAGGCACACTGCCCTCCGGCCTCTGGCCTGGGAAACTCCTATTCCCTTCTCAAGATGAAGGGCAGTCCTCACTTCTTCTGAGGGTTCTTTCTTCACACCTTTACTACTGTTGGCCATTTCCTCTTTGTTTTGCCTCACTGATCTCCATCCAGTCTTCTCTCAGGCCACCTGTCACACTTGGACTACTCTTTTTTTTTTTTTTTTTAAGATTTTATTTATTTATTTGAGACAGAGAGAATGAGAGACAGCATGAGAGGGGGGAGGGTCAGAGGGAGAAGCAGACTCCCTGCCGAGCAGGGACTCCAGGATCATGACCTGAGCCGAAGGCAGTCGCTTAACCAACTGAGCCACCTGGGCGCCCCTGGACTACTCTTAATTATTTCCCTGTGCACTTACTCTCAACTGTAGGCCTTGTTGAGTGTGGATAGCACCCAACACAAACTGACTATTTATCATGTGATGGGAGTCTCACAGTTTTCTCCTCCATTCCGACAGCCCTATGAAGCAGATGCTATTTCCATCTCCCTTTTGAAGATGATTAAACCAAAACAGAAAGGCAATCCAGGTTGCCCAATGATGGCTGTGAGAGTTGAGATGAGCACTCTGTTACTCCTGCCCACACTTTCAGGCAGCAAACTCTGTGCTCTCTCCTGAGTGGTAAGGTCCTAGTACAGAGCCTGATGCATAATCTTGCCCAATACACGTAGATTGAAAATGGTAGTTCAGTAATGCAGTTTAAAAAATTTAAGATTAAAAAAGAAGATCTTGAATTCTACCCATCTTTCTTATCTTTATTACTTATTACCTATTTCTCTATGGTGACTAACTATAAAATCCTTAAATAAACACTCAATTTTCAGTATACATGGGGCATCTAGGAAGGAGAGAATGTGTCCTACTTTGCATCAATCATCTCTCCAGTCTGTCTGCATAGAAAGACTGACTTAGGGATAGAAAGGGGCTAGGGCCCCTAGATTTGCACGTCACTTTACACAAGATTCAGAAAACACTGACTGCCTCCAAGGATGATGGAGTTGATGGATCCCTGGTCCCCAAGAACTCCCTGGTGTAGCCACTGCTCTGTTGTTGGTAAGCAAGAGAGAATATCTACGGGGAAAAATTAGCCAAAGGTAATGGAAGTCATGTAAAGAAAGAAAAACTGGCTGGATCGTTTGGGCCTGCCAGGAAGAGGAAAGGAAGGAGTAAAAGCCAGTGGACAAATGGGGAAGAAGCCCTTGTTGGTGAGTTTACGCGGCACATCATGTAATGTGTGGTGGCGTTAGCATGGTAGGCTCCCTTTTGGATTTACCTTGTAGTTCCCTGGGGCTGCTCCCTGGGGAGTTACTACTGCACCGACACGTGGGCTCTCACTCCTAGAGCCTGAACCAACCTGGCCCCAAGCCAACCCTCCATCCTCAGCGGGGGATGTTCTTCAATAGCATTCCCATGGCCCGTCATTCGTTAAACTGGCTCCACTTGGGAGTTTATGGAGACTCCCTGACAACAAACGTATCCAGAGACTTCCTTTATCTCGACACATCATTTGTGTCACAGAGTGACCTAGCATGAAGACCGAAGAAGGCCGTGATGAACGACTAAGGGAAGTAAGTCCTAACATGCTGTCAAACAAATTCTTGGTCTATAACTTGGTCTATAACTCTGGCCTTGTGTGTTTTTGAGTACGGCCCTGTGCTTTATTGACAGAACATCTGTCTCCTTTGATTTTTCCTCCCATTTCCTCCTTCTTCCTGTTTAGAAGGAATGAAGTTCATTGACCACTTGAGCCTTAGGGCAACCACGAGCGTGCCATCTCCATGTTAACAGTAGAGCACAGTGTTAGAAGGAACTTGGGTCCCTGGTGGTGGTGGACTCACTGCGTGAGCTCTAGGTCTGTTAAACTTCGGATGTGTTATGTATGTGAGAAAAACAGTGGTTTTTTAAATGTGTTTATGTGTTTATGTGTTTCAGCCATAGTTACTTTTGGGTCTCTTACCAGCAGTCGAACATAATTCTCACCAATACATGGCATAATGTGACAGTACGATGTTCTCCCTGTGAGGCTTTGCTAAAACGGGGGTGTGCAGTTTGGCGGGTTCATTAATGGAGTGGATCACAACACCTTTTCTGAACTTCTAAGCTGTAGGTCAAGGTTGTTTGCTTTACGCTTTGGTGCAGAAACCAGTGTGTTGGAGGACGTCCGACAGAGGACCCTCACTGGTGAAGGACTGTCCATGCTTTGCCAAAAGCAGGAGTTTCAGTGCAATGTTGGGGCCTTCGGTCTTTCAAAAGGAAATTCCCTTTGAGCTGCTCTTTGACTGGATTGCTGCTCAGAGAACTATTGAGGTTTAAATGATCATTTGTTAATTATCACAACTTTTGAAGCAGGTATTCGTTGATTGCCATGTAAGTTCCTACAATTACTGAACAGTTACTCTATTTGAGCACCTACTATGTGCTAGTATCTACATGCGTTATTCACTTAATACTCTCAAGAACCTCAGAAGGTTAATTTTAAAAGTGCCTTCTGTGGTTTCCTTCCCTTAACATCAAAATGAGTCTTTGATATTTCAGTTAATCCCTTAGACCAACTTTTTAATGGATCTGTTTCATCCAGATTACTAAGACTTTTCCTTAATAGACACTCACAGAAACTTAGTTGGAAAGGTGCATTGTGATTTCCTCAGCGGGGAACCAGGCCTCATTAAAATCAGAGACACTCTCCCTCCCCAAGCTTACATTTACAGAGAATTAAAAACCTCTCATCAAGCCTCTGGTGTTAGCCCTATAAGCCTCACTTCTGCCTGGCTGGAGGTGCATGCTTTGCTGGTGGATGGTAGATTAGCCCAAAGACCAGGCACTGAATGGAGAACTGAAATAATGGGAGAGTGGATAATCCCCCCAGTGAGAGTCAGGCTGTGAGCAATCTTTGAGAAATTAACTGAGTAATCATAACATAAATGCCCTCACACTCCCACACACATGCTTATATGTGCATCTTTCAGTCTCATTCTCTGAAAATCCACAGTGGGAGTTGGGTTTCTCAAAACCTATCTTCCTGTATGTCAGCACTGTGATTATAGTCACCTTACCTTAGAGAAAAGACTTGGGAGAATCTGCCCAGCAGATATTAGGGGCTTAATAAATGAATTACCATCAGGAATCCAGAGAGGAAGTTCTAAAGAAAAATAGCTGGCTTGGTGGTTTAATCATTGGACTGGCAGTGACAAATCAGGGCACCACATGACACTCTGAGCAATGCTCCCAGGGCTTGCAGGGGCCTGGAGTCAGTCTACATTTGTTTGGCATTCATTTCTAGAAAATAAATTTTCCTCTTCACGAAATATATCTGGGATGTTGTTTTCTCAGGGCCAGACTAGAGAAGATACCAGTCAGGTGGAAGAAGATCATAATGTACTTGTTTATAAATTTCTTTTATGCCATAGAAATGGTTATTGAAAACAGGTGAGATGCCGGTAAAGCTATGATTCAAAACAGAAGGAGAGTTGAAGAGTTTCCCAGACAAATAAAAACTGAAGGTGTTGGTGACCACCAAACCAGCCCTGCAAGAAATATCAAAGGGGCCCCTTTGAGAGGAAAGGAGAGACCAAAAGTGACAGTATGAAGGCAGGAAACACAAAAGCAGTAAAAATGAATATTTTTGTAAATAATCAGTCAACGAACTCACAAAGAAAGGATATAAAATACAGTAACATACTTAAAACGTGGGGAGGAGAGGAAAAAAGAATGGGTTGAAACTTAAATGACCATCCACCTAATACAGACTGCTATATGCCAAGGAGGTTATACACAAACCTAAGGGTAACCACAAATCACAAATCACTAATAAACATGAAGAATACAGAGAAAGAAATCCAAATATATCACTAAAGAATATCAGCAAAACATGAAAGTGACAAAGATAAGAAAGGATCAGAGAAAAGCTCCAGAAACAACCACAAAACAAGTAATAAAATGGCACCAAGTACATATCTATCAATAATTACTTTGAATGTAAATGGACTAAATGCTCCAATCAAGAGACATAGGGTGTCAGAATGGATTAAAAAAATAAGGGTCTCTTGCCCACAAGAGACTCATTTTAGACCTAAAGACAGCTGCAGATCAAAAGAATCATCTCTCATGCAAAAGAAAGCCAGGATAGAGGTACTTCTATCAGACAAACTAGACTTTAAAATGAAGACTGTAACAAGAGATGAAGAAGAGCACTATATAATCATCAAGGGGACAATCCAACAAGGAGATCTAACAATTATAAATATTTATGCACCCAACTTGGGAGCACCCAAATACATAAAACAATTCAGAACAAACATAAACAAACTCTTTGATAATAATACAGTAATAGTAGGGGACTGTAACACCCCACTCACATCAATGCACAGACCATCTAAGCAGAAAATCAACAAGGAAACAAGGGCTTTGAGTGACACAGTGGGCCAGATGGACTTCACAGATATATTCAGAACATTCCATCCTAAAGCAGCAGAATATACATTCTTTTCGAGTGCACATGGGACTTTCTACTGAATAGATCACATACTGGGTCACAAATCAGGCCTCAACAAATACAAAAAGACTGAGATCATACTGTGCATATTTTCAGACCACAAAACTATGAAACTTGACGTCAACCACAAGAAAAAAACTGGAAAGACCACAAATCCATGGAGATTAAAGAACATCCTACTAAACAATGAATGAGTCAACCAGGAAATCAAAAGAAGAAATTAAAAAATACATGGAAACAAATGAAAATGAATACACAATGGTTCAAAACCTTTGGGATACAGCAAAGGTGGTTCTAAGAGGGAAGTATGTAGCAATACAAGCCTACCCTCTGAAGCAAGAAAAATCCAGGTACACAACCTAACCTTACACCTAAAGGAGCTGAAGGAAGAACAAGAAGTCTAAAGCCAGCAGACAGAGGGAAATAATAAAGATTAGAGCAGAAATAAATGATAGAGAAACTAAAAAGCAATATAACAGATCAATGAAACCAGGAGCTGGTTCTTCGAAAAAATTAATAAAATTAATCTCTAGACAGACTTACCAAAAAGCCAAGAGAAAGGACACAAATAAATAGAATTACAAATGAGAGAGAAGAGGTCACAACCAACACCACAGAAGTACAAACAATTTTAAGAGAATATTATGAAAAACAACATGCCAACAAATTGGACAACCTGGAAGAAATGGATAAATTCCTAGAAACATATAAATGACCAAAACTGAAACAGGAAGAAATAGGAAACTTGAACAGACTGATAACCAGCAAAGAAATGAAATCAGTAATCAAATATCCCCCAACAAACAAAAGTCCAGGGCCGGATGGCTTCCCAGGGGGATTCTACCAGGCATTTAAAGAAGAATTAACATCTATTCTTCTCAAACTGTTCTAAAAAATAGAAAAGGAAGGAAAACTTCCAAATTCATTCCATGAGGCCAGCATTACCAATACCAAACCAGATAAAGACCCCACTAAAAAAGAGAACTACAGGTCAATATCCCTGATAAAGATGGATGTAAAAATTCTCAATAAAATACTAGCAAATCGAATCCAACAGTACATTAAAAAAATTATTCACCACAATCAACACGATCGAGTGGCATTTATTTCTGGGCTGCAAGGGTGGTTCAGTATTCTCAAATCAATCAGTGTGATAAACTATATTAATAAAAGAAAGGATAAGAACTATATGATCCTCTCGATAGATGCAGAAGAAGCATTTGACAAAGTACAACATCCATTCATGAGAGAAACCCCCAACAAAGTAGGGATAGAGGGAACATACCTCAATATCATAAAGCCCACATATGAAGAACCCACAGCTAATACCATCCTCAATGGGGAAAAACTGAGAGCTTTTTCTCTATGGTCAGGAAGAAGACAGGGATGTCCACTCTCACAGCTGTTATTTTTTTTTTATTACAGATTTTATTTATTTATTTTAGGGGTGAGGGGCAGATGGAGAGGGAGAGAGAATCTTGAGCAGACTCCCTATTGAGTGAGCAGCCCGATGTGGGGCTCAGTCTCATGACTCTGTGATCATGACCTGAGCCCAAATCAAGACTTTTGACTGCTTAACTGACTAAGCCACCCAGGTGTCCCTCACCACTGTTGTTTAACATAGTCCTGGAAGTTATAGCCTTAGCAATTAGACAACAAAAAGAAATAAAATTCATCTAGATTGCAAGGAAGAAGTCAAACTTCCACTATTTGCAGACAACATGATACTGTATATAGAAAACCCAAAAGACTCCACCAAAAACCTGCTAGAACAGATAAATGAATTCAGTAAAGTCACAGGATACAAAATCAGTGTACGGAAATCTGTTGCATTTCTATATACTAATAATGAAGCAGCAGAAAGAGAAATTAAGGAATCCATCCCATTTTCAATAGCACCAAAAACAGTAAGATATCTAGGAATCTACCTAACCAAGAAGTTTAAAGACCTGTACTCTGAAAACTATAAAACATTGATGAAAGAAATTGAAAACACAAAGAAATGGAAAGACATTCCATGCTCATGGATTAGAAGAAAAGTATTGTTAAAATGTCTATGCTACCCAAAGCAATCTACATAAATGCAATCCTTAAACCTAAAGTGTGTATGGAAGCACAAAAGACACCAAATAGCAACCTGGAAGAAATGGAAGAGGGTTCCCTTTCCTCCGCATCCTCACCAACACCTGTTGTTTCCTCTGTTGTTAATTTTAGCCATTCTGACTGGTGTGAAGCAGTATCTCATCGTGGTTTTGATCTGCATTTCCCTGATGATGAGTGTTGTTGAGCATCTTTTCATGTGTCTATTGAGCATCTGGATGTCTTTCCTGTAAAAATGTCTATTGTCTTTGGCCCATTTTTTCATTAGATTATTCATTTCTGGGGTATTGAGTTTAATAAGTTCTTTATATATTTTGGATACTAACCCTTTATCAGTATTTGCAAATATCTTCTCCCATTCCATAGGTTACCTTTTAGTTTTGTTGATTATTTCCTTCTCCGTGCAGAAACTTTTAACTTTGATGAAGTCCCAATAGTTTATTTTTGCTTTAATTTCCCTTGTCTCAGAAGATATGTCTAGTAAGAACTTGCTACCTCTGATGTCAAAGAGGTTACTGCCTACGTTCTCCACTAGGATTTTGATGGATTCCTGTCTCACATTTAGGTCTTTCATCCATTGTGAATTTATTTTTGTGTGTGGTGTAAGGAAATGGTCCAGTTTCATTCTTCTGCATGTTGCTGTCCAATTTTCCCAACACCATTTGTTGAAGAAACTGTTTTTTCCATTGGATATTCTTTCCTGCTTTGTCAAAGATTAATTGATACATAGTTGTGGGTTCATTTCTGGGCTCTCTGTTCTGTTCTATTGATCTGTGTCTATTTTTGTGCCAGTACCATACTGTCTTGATGACTACATGAGTCAGTTAAGGATAGAAACCCAGGGGGTGGAATGAGGTGTGACCCTGTGCACAGCGACTGGATGACAGATGTCACCTTACTCAGGTCTGCAGAACAATTGTGTATGATCCACTTTGGGTAAGAAGAGTCTTCACATTCTGGGTCGGATAAAAAGACTTAGCAATAAGGGCTTTTCCTTTCAGCAGAACTTTCCTTCAAAGAGCCCCACAGTCATGACCGCATCCATTTTGCACAAAATCACAGAATATTCTGGGATGCATTGGTACCCACGTAACAAGGAGTCAGTTTTACCCTGAGGCATTCCCTGTGGCTAGCAATGTATTTGGGGATGCTGTGTCCGCTCTTTTAGGCCACTGGAGGTCCAGTTAATAAATGCATGAAGGATTAGAATGTTTCATGTGCTAGAGAACAACAATGGGATTCATGAATGAATGCTTCAGTTATCTGGGTGGTTTCATATCTTAGAGACCGTGTCAACCATGAGTAAATGGCATCCCAGGGGCCAAGAGGAGTCAATGGGCCTATCGCAAACTTGCTTTGCATTCTTTTCTGCAAAAGGATTTTTTCTTCCCATTGAATACATCTGGACAATCAAGAGGAGAAAAGCCATACCTGTAGTATTCATCTCCCACAAAGAAAAGGGTCTTCTGCACATCCTTGAGATAGACAGCAGCATCTATTCGCTGCACATATCTTGGGAAGCCAAAGTCATAAATAGTTCGAGGAGGACCTTGCATTTGGAATCCTCTTGTTATCCAGTAATGGGGGCCTGAAAACAGAAATTAAAGTTCACAAAAACTCTGTACCACTCGGCGATGTACTTCACTCATGAGGATTTCTATGCAGGACCCCAAATGGAAGTAGTTTATGGGATAGTTGCCATGGCTACAACCCAGTGAATAGGCTTTTATTCAATTGAAACTACTCTGGAGGCAAACATCTCTAGTGATGCCTTAGCAAAGTAATAATTTTGATACAATTGGGTCTTAAGTTTCACACATTATTTTTTTTCAAGATACTTTTCATGTGTATAGCCTCATTTCAGTCTCATATATATGCATGGGAGAGAAGGGGCATGTGATAGACAAATGCTGTGATTTGTAAGCTGGCATTGGCCTTGTACCTTCATCCCCCAGCATCAGGAAAAATAAGCTAAAATTGACAGGTACCACCTATCGGATAACGCCCATTGGCTAGCCACCATCGCATCTCTGAGGTTGATATTACTATAATCACTTATAAGCCCAGGAAGACATGAAGGCTCAGAGCAGTTAGACAATTCCCCAAAGTCACTCTGATAGTAAAGGGCTGGAGCCAGAGACTGACACCATGCCCACCTCGCAGAGTCACAGGTGTTCTCCTCACATGGGGTGCCGTGTTGGCTTTTGTTGACTAGAGGCTCTCAGTGGGGCATGCCATGCCACCTTGAGGGGCAGGGACCAGGTTTGTAGCCCCCCTGGGCACTGTCACTTAGCATGGTGCCTCTCCAGGGCAGAGCGTTGGCTCTGAGAACATTGTCAGAGTCATTGTCCTTCCTGCCATTGTTACAGTACAACAGAGCGGCATTTCATGGCTGACCTGAGGAGGAGTGACCCAAGCACGCTCCACGATCCCTGACCGAATGCTCCCAGTACTAGCTGTTCCCAACACGCTGGACACCCCACCGTTCCTGTACCTCACGGATTGTAGGGTACCTTTGAAGAAGTAAGCGGTGCCCCTGTCGGACACTTCGTAAGCTGCGTCCACGTTGGACATAAGCTGGGGGAAGGAGCTGGTAATGGTGCTGGGCCGGATCCCCGCCATCATATGAACCTGCCGACGCCAGAAAATCCTGTTGGGCAATCCACAAGAGCAGGGGTTGATTTAGATCTTGAGCGGGGCGTGGACCGATGTGTTCTGCAAGCCACACTGCGGGGATCATTCTCAGTGCCTCGTGCCCTTGCCTTGTTTTTAAGGAGAGCATGAGTTTTTCACCTTAGTAAATAGTTCTTTTCCCTTTTTGTTCTTTGAGCCTCCCTGCAATCCGCTTTCCTTCATTTACTTAAGGACATTCAAAACATGGAGGGATACGGCAAGGAGATAACCCCGGTGTTTCACACATTTAAGCTCTGCAGCTTCCAATTCCAGGTATCCCTTGATACAGATGTCCTTTTCCTATTCTGATCTTTTAAAAACTAAAAACTCACAAAGATAAAATACCATCCTGGTGGACATTATGAATATTACAATTGCACCAAATCTTTGTGGTTGGGAGGTGCAAATTATTCCCAATAAAGCCAGCAAGAACATTCACAATTATCAGTTATATTGAAAGTTATCTATTGAATACTTACCTATTGAAAGGGCTTGTATCCTTGAAATGGATGGCTAGTTAACAGAAAATCTGGTACACACCAATTAACTCAAGTTTTAGCGACTCATCCATCCGCTCTTCCAAAATTATTTCCATAACACTGTGGCAGTATTACAAAGGTAAGGGGCTGAAATGTTCAGTGTACATGGGGTCCATTTTGAATTTTGGAGGGGAAAATCATTTTTATAAAATATGAGAAGTTTACGTGACTCTGTAGAAAGTAGACTCTATACATAAAATTATTTGTGGACAGGGAAACTACAATAAATTTTGACATTTAATTTTCTAGGTAGTTAGTGTAGGAACTCCTCCATCTTACGTTGAGTTTTCCTGTTCAGTTAATTTAACAAATATTTATGGAGTGCCTATCAGCAGGGGACTGTGGTAGACATCAAAGATGAGACGCTGAACGAGACCCTGGTCCTGCCTTGGGGAGCTTACAGCCCAGGAGTGTAGACAGGTACGTGATACGGCAGTTAGGATTCAGACAGGTACGTGATTCAGGAGTTAGGATTATAATCAGACAGTTAGGACCAGTGCTACACATTCTCAGGTTTAGGATGCGGACACAGAGCATATCCCACAGGAGGGAGATTCCACTGCATTCGGGGATTTGGTGAAGGTGTCCCAGGTGGGGCCGTGTAAGCTGATGATGACTTTGAAAGAGCCTTATGGAGAGAGATATGTCTTTGTTCCCTACACGGCATCATGATGCAGAAGGAAAAGCACATCGTGCTTTAGGAGATGTAGACTTGAGTTCTAACTCTGACCGGCATCTCCAAGCTCAGTCTTATCATCTCTTAGATGCAAATAATAATACCTGGCCTGTCTCGTGAGGTTGTTCCGAGGATCCAGGGAGAGAATCATAGGAAAGTGATTATAAACCATAAAGTGCCATAGAGCTAGATACTGTCCGTTCTAAACATTATAATTTGCCTAGGACTTACCCACCCACTGACTGGGCACCCACCATACACGATACACACGGTGGCAGGCACCCGTGGCAGGTGCAGTGGCTCGCCCCACGCCCTACACATCACAGCCTGCTCTAGAATATCTGTGCTAACAGATGGAACACCGAGGCTCAGGAAGGCTCGTGGGCCCAAAGGTCGTCTGTTGGTTAGGGGCAGACAGAGCCGGCTTAGACTGCAGCTGTCTCGATATTCATCTCCACCTGATCTCATCTCCTTGTTCATTCCCAGCCTTGCCCCAGCCTTGCGATCTCTGCTTTTCTGTGTTCATAATTTGCCACCCCCCCCCCCCACTGCCGTCCTCAGATCTAGGCTTTTTGAAGGCATGAGGGACCGCCTTCGCCTTCTCCTTCCTCTCTGCCACCACAGCGTGAGCATGGGGTTGGGGAACCCCACAGATTTGGGTAACGAAAATGGATAAACGCATCACGTCCATAGCCTGTCATCTGATTTTTGATAACAATGCATTAATTGGGAACCTGATGAGAAATCTATAAAGCGAGTGTTTTTCACTTAATTCAGCACATGGTTCTGAAATGCTGACTCTTCACATCACTGTGCTGGATGCTGACCCAGGCACCCAGGTGCGTTTCTGGGGACTGCGGTGGTGGGGGTGAGGAGGTGAGGAAGCCGGGCAGGGGAGGCTCTGTCTGAATCACGTCTCTGATGAGGTACGGCAGACTTCCAGGCACTTTATCCTTGGGCACCTAACGCAGGGAAATATTGGCTTTCATTTTTCACTTAAAAATCGACAGGTGGCTCTAGGCAAACGTAAGCCCTATCTTTCATCAGAAGTTAGGGCATGGATGTCCCGAGTGACTCAGTAGGAGAGGTGGTAAAATGTAGTGATGAAGAGCACCCACAAACCGAAAGTGTGCTTTTGGAACTTTTCACACGTGGTAGAATCTAAAATTCCTTTCTAAATCAACCCTGATTTAAGGCATTGCAGGCATTGTGAAGACTAAGGGGAAGTTGAGCGGTCATTCTAAACCCAGAGTGATTTTGTGCCCCGGAGACATTTGGCCATGTTTGCGGACAGTTGTTCTATCGGCCTCCAGAGGGAGAGGTCAACCAGGGAAGCTGCTCAGCATGCCTCCATGCCCGGGACAACCCAACCCAACAAAGACTGGTCTGCCTCGAAGTATCAGTAGTGCCAAAGTCAGGGGACCCTGGCTTAAACAGTGTTACGACGTATTAAGATGTATAAACTGTGTGCATAAGGTAGAAATAAATACTATCCATCACTTATGGAACGTTGTGCAAGTTCCAGAAGAAATTGTAATCGGGAAAATTTTCAGTACTAATGGTTGGGAATGAAGCACCAGAACACGTACCCAGAGGATTTACAAGCTTGCAGCTATAGATTACAAATAGGAGTTGAAATGGACCCCAAAACCCCAAGTATAGCAAGTAACCTCCTAATACATCTGGAAATGGATTTAAAGTATAAGCAAAAAGAAAACCAATCTGTGAACCTATTGGAAAAGAGCAGCTCCAGGGTGTGTGGGAAGCAGTCACGGAAATAAGTGAACACTTTATTGGGAGTCTGTCATCTGACCTTTGATGAGGAGGGCGAAACAATGGCGCCTATTGATAGTAGGGGATCTGCTGATTATATATTTAGCTGGACTGTTTATCTCGTGCTCCCAGGAGCCAACGCTATGCCTGGCACACAGTCAGGGCTCAATAAATACTTGTTGATTCAATGAATGGGTGCCAGGGAGTGAGAGGAACTCATGAGATCACCGATTTTCATATTCCCTGAAATTTTCATTCCCTTTTCTCAAAGAACAGCTGCTAATTCAAGTTTGAGACTAGCTCGCTGGTAGCCTTCACCTGAGGCAGGGTCATGATTATCCGTCTTTCTGTCCTCCAGCTTTCTGGGCGCCCGGCACACCTGGGGACGTGACCCACAGTTGCTGAACTTCCATTCTTCCCGTGTTGTGCCCAACTATCTTCACCCCCGACCTGTGGAAGGAGGCCATCACCTCCTCGTTGCTGGACCGTCAGGGGGATTCAGCAGGAGCCGAGCGGGGACCTTCACGGTTCATCATCTTCAACACTTTACTCTCCTTGACTCTGTTCTCGTTCATCCCGTGCCCTCGTTTCAGGGGGAGGAGGGATCTCTCTTCTTTCTGTTTTTGAGGTTTGCAGTGGAATTGCTGCTTATCTCCCACTGGGAGCTTGAAACCTGGTTTTATCATTGGATGTGGGACCTTGTGTGAGTCATTCAATTTTTGAGACTCCGTTTCCTTCTGTCCAATAAAAGTGAGAATACTAATAACATGTGCTAACACTTCGAAGCATGAATTGAGACAATGCATCTGAAAGTGTCTTATAAGCTCTTGACTACTCTTAACTAATTTGTAGATACTGTAGAAAGGCATGTTTTCACTCTACAAATGTATTGATTGGTGATAGGTAAAACTTGGAGTTTATCAACAGAACTGTTTCTTTCTGAATTTGCCTCACTGATATAAAATTTTTGTCACTGGAAACTCTGAAATACAAACACTCACATCCTTGACTGACACGCACTTGTTTTGGGGGTTTCACTAACCCCCTTACGTCAGAAGACGTTAGAGCCCAAGAAATCAAACATGTATCGTTCATCTCATTGAGCCCCAGAAAAACACAGCTTATAGAATTAAAAACCCAAATGTAGGCAGTGCTTAAAAATAGTCAGAGCTGTGCCTAGCATGCCTAAATTGTTTATCCCACTGGAGGAGACTGTGGGCGCCCCTGTGAATAGGCCATAACCTGTAAAGGGCCCCATCCCGAGCCAGGAGGAGGGAGCTCAGAGGAGGTGACAATGAATCATGGGTCGTAATACACCTTCTGCCTCTTTGTCTGAATTCTTAACATATAACCCAGACTCAGTCTAAGCAAATACAGTGCCACTTGTTGACTTTCCATGACACAATCTTAAAACCAGAAGGGACACGTCCCCAGGAGACAGAAGGAGGATGATGTCCCCCTCCGTTGTGCAGGCTTTGCTCAAACCCGTGGACCCTGCAAAATGCCAGATTCCAAAGGTCCTGTCCAGGAGTAGGAGTGACTGATGTACTGTCCCTCCTTCCCCCGGCCCCTTGCATTTCCGTTTCTCCACCGGCTCCTAGTCCTGTCTCCCAACATGTCCAGGTAGTTTCCAGTTTGGGAAACTCCTGCTCGGACCCTGCTGCCCGTTCCAGCTATGATCAAAGCGGACCTCTCTTTGTTACTAACACAACTTTCAGGTGAATGTCCGTATCACCATTTCCATGCACTCCCTGCCTTCGGCTCTTTTGCTGCTTCACTCCTCAGGCCCTGGACTCCCTCCTCACAGCTCCTCTGAAATGACACATGGGAATCATCCTGGCCAGTCTGTCCCTTTTCTTCTGTCCTCAGTCTGATGGCCCCGGCATCCTTTTCCACTACTGATCACTTTGAAGATTTATTTATTTGAGAGAGAGACACAGAGAGAGAGCGCACATGAGCAGGGGGTGGGACAGAGGGAGAGGGAGAACCTCAAGCAGCCTCCCTCCAGACACGGAGCCTGGAGCCTGACACGGGGCTCAATCCCACGACCCTGAGATCACCACCTGAGCTGAAATCAAGAGTCAGATGCTCAACCAACTGAGCCACCCCAGAGCCCTCCAGGACTGATCACTTTGGAAAAGAAATCCTCTTTTCCTTGATTTATGTGGGGCTCCATTAAGGGATTCTGTCTCCCATGTCAAGTGGGTTAAAATTCCAGCTGGGGAAAATACCACTGGATTAAAGGAGTGTCGGGAAAATGCTCAGCACAATGCACAGCACATTGTAAGTGACCGTGAAATGCCAGTTATTATTATTAGAGTCCATTTTCAGATCTTTCCCTGCCTCCTCCACATGGGAGGTTCTATAACCTGTGAAGCCTCCAGCTGTGAGCGCCCCCCTGAGCACCAGCCTGCTTCTGTAGAACCTGCTAGAATCGTCTTCGCCTTGAATGCAGCACATCTAACACTGAGATTTTCTGTATGTGTCCAGTAAACCTCCTTGGCTTTCCTGTCTGCTCTTTGACTCTTCCTTTGCACTGTTTCCTGCACTAAATGAGCCTCTAAGTCCTGCTGGGGACTCGCTCAGGACCATTTCATCCTCATCTTCCTTTGCTAGCTGCCAAGCCTTAAAAATGCTTTCCTTTGCTTGCTGATCGAAGATACATAACATCTTGCAAAATGTGACCATTAGCAACTGACAGATATTTTGAGGGGAAAACAGAATGTGGACCAGCCTATCCAACATGTTTGAGACACCCAGATGGTCTAAGAACTTTCTTCTCCTTGTGGCTGTTTACCTGACCGGCAGGTGAGGCCCAAGCACAGGACCCGCCGTCCCGTGCTTTCCCCACAAACTCAAATGCATACCCATCAGAAGGCCTGAGTTCATTCAAGTCGAAAGGCACTACTCGCCCCGGACGTCCCAGCGCAGGGCGAGCTGATCTGTATGAGTGACAGGATCGGCTCTGGACCGGGACCCGGAAGACCAGGCTGGCGGGAGCACCTTAGGCTGAGACACAGACGGGCGCACCTTTCTTCTCTCCAACACGAAGGATTTGGACACAGGCTTTACGCTTATTCCATGTGCAAAATGCTATTACACCTCTGAGGTCTATTGCTGATTGTGATACGCTTGATTTTATGGGTAAAATTCAATCAGGTAAAACCCACGATCATCATCAACTTGCTTCTCGTCTTCCTAACGGCCTGGGGAATGGGAGACGACCGTACTACCTGCCTATCTACTGGAAAGAACGAATGTACGTGGATCCAACATACAGATACAGGCCCATGTAAGTGGTAGGTATTTGCAACTTTCAACTTACTGTAGTTGACGCCCATTTGTCTTCAAACACAACGCTGGAAGCTGGAATGCACCCATGAACCTTTACGTGCGGTGGACAGCGGGCCGCGGTCTCACGGTGACTGGGAAAGGTGCTGCACCCCATCCTGCTCTGGAAACACCCTATGTGCAGGTGACGCCCACGCATGGGAATGTCTCCTCAACAGGCTATTGTTGGTGACGGGGAACTCCAGGCCAGACCCCGAGCTTTCCCAGCCATCTACGGATTGCATTGTCGCTGTGGCTTGAAAGAATTCTTTGTTCTTTGTCCAGGCTTTGCCAGCACTTGGGGACTTTCTGGTGTAGGCCGGTTGGGGATCAGAGCTACAGAGCATGGGATCCTGGCTCCGGATGGCACCTCAGGAGGCAGGAGAGCCGGGGTGTGGGGGGCTCGGGCTCTGGCGTGTCCTAGTGTGGACGTGGGTCCCAGCCCCAGCCCTCCCTAGCTCCGTGTCCTTGTGAAAAGGGGCCAGAAATCCCTGCCTCATGGGGCCCTCATGAGGGTGTGATAACCGAGTGCTCATCGCAGTAAGTCCTGCTCCCAGGGAAGCCCTGTGACATCAGAGCGCCTCAGTCCAAAGAGGATGGAGAGGGACCCATGGGCCCGTGGGGAGTGGGCGGCAGACCTGGGGCTAAAAGGGGATCTCTCCTTACTCCCTGCCTCTGTGGGGGCCAGCAGCCTGAGCTGGGCGACAGGCTGAACACACTCATGTCGCCGCGTCCCTCCCTCCTGACCTCTCCTTTCTCTGCGTCTCGTGCCCCTGTGGATCCCTTCCTGTTCCCACCCTCAGGATGTTCAGCCACGACTCGGCCAAGTGGCCGCTAGCCATTGCTCATAGTTTGATAACAGAGGGGTTTTAAACATATTTTGCTTTTTTAAAGAGATCAGTTATAATTGTACATAAGGGCCTAATATCTTTGACTTCACGGTCTCCTTTGCACCTCTTACAGCCGCCGATATTGGGCACAAGAGTAATCTCCGTGCTACACGGCGGCCAGCATCTCATTTCTTGGTCGTGGAAGGAGCACTCCCTGTGCTAGTCTGGGCCAGGTGACAGGTGACACCACCAGCCCCCGCGTGAAGCTCCTGGGCTCCAGGGTCCACCTGCTCTGCGCCTTGCCTATCACTCCTGGTCAATGCCTACCAATTCTGTTTTGCTTTACTTTTTGCTAATAAGAGAAAGGAAGTCAATAATCAATAAGTCTCCATAAAGATCATTAAAAACAAATAATGATAAAAAAATACTTCAAGTTGTTTCTAAACCTTAATCCACTGTACAGATTGTCCTATTCTCATTCCTAAATAGAGCGCCTGCTGTTTATCGAGTGCTCACTGTGTGTTTGACACATTATTTGCTCGGGGTCACCTGCTCAGTAAGAAGCACAGCCAGGATTTAAGCCAACTGAGCCTGATGCTAAATCCTGGGTTCCGGGCTCTGCTCTAAAACATTTCAGAAAAGTGGATGTCCATCCACTGTTGAAGATTGAGTTCAAGCTGTTCCTAATTTTTAAAAATTAGAAACAGTTTTGATGCTTAAAAGTATGGGATTGGTTGAACACGTGATGATGTATCTACTCATTGAATAATATATGCATCTATATAATACAAATAAAACTCATTGACATGGAAATATGAGATATTGCTGAGCCAAAAGAGTTTATAAATCAGCACATCTCATAAAATCCCATTTTTGCGGACATCCCTAATCCCCTCTCGTACTTAGACTGTATCTCTCTATACAGAAAAATAATCTGGAAGGAAATAGATGTTGAAAAATGTGATTACTCTGTTATGGGCTGAAGGTCTGTGTCCCCGCCCAGTTCATATATTGAAGCCCTTCCCCCCAGAGTGATGGGATGGTGATATTCAGATGGGACCAGTATGTGAGCCCTGGTCTGATGTGATTAGTGCCCTTATAAGAAGGGACTCCAGAGAGCTTTCTCTCTCTCTCCCCATGTACACAGAGAGGTCGTGTGAGCACACAGGTTGATGGCAAGGTGTTTGAACGTCTCACTCCCTTATGTAACTGAGGTGTGCAAAGGCAAGGTGAGTGTTGATCCTTCTTTATATCTCCAGCCACTACAGTGGGACTTGGCCCCCCCCATATGGGCCCAGTGACCACTCTTCCAATGAAGAAAAAGGAATAAAAAGTATTCAGACATACTATTCCTGAGCTACCGCTGCCTATTCTGGTGTGAACGAGCTCTGTCCTGGTAAAGAGAGGAACAGGGATGAGTGTTGGAATGTGTTTTCCTCCAAGAAAAGAAGTGACCCCAGCAATTAGTCATGGACACAGCCCCCATGCTCCCTGCGAGCCAGAGTACCAGGAGAGAAGAGGCTATCTAAAGTAAATGCATGAGATTTCCAACAAGTCCGCATACTTGACCTTAATCACGACCTCATTCCACTAATTGTACTTTGTCTAGCTGCAACTGGTAAATCTGCCCAATTTGGCTTTCACCCGAGACCTCCCTTTGTCACTGAAGACCCAGGGCCGGTCTCAGCTTTACTTCATTTGAGTACAATAGTTGTAGCAGGTGTCTTTTTATTAATTCCTTCCTACCCAATGACAGGAAATAATGTAACTAGTCAGACATTAACACCCTGTCTAGCTGCTCTACCACGCTGTGTACGGCAATTTGCTCTCACCCAAAATGACACTGGAAAGATTGTCGCCTTTCTCCTTTGCACCTCTTACAGCCGCCGATATTGGGCACAAGAGTAATCTCCGTGCTACACGGTTACTACTGATAGTAACCACCATACCCAGCATTTGTTCACTTCTGCACACAGACATGTTTTGAATCCATATTATTTATATGCTGTGGATCTGTTACTGATCACTTAAACGATGAACAAGACATCCAAAAAACAGGGGGCTTAAAGCTTGACCCTTTCCTACAACCTCATTATTGGAAGAAGACTAGCATTACAGGTAGGACTTTCCTTACAGACTTTTACTCCACAGGCTAAATTATCAAAACTGCTAACACATCTGTGATATTGTGATTTATAATAGGAAATATATATTTGGTCCTCCTCCTGGTTTCTGGCACAGAGCCTGCTAAATCCTTTGGAATTTCCGGTGATGAGAGGGACAAAGGTGTCCTTTGTTATGTTAACAAGGTGACTTTTGGAAAGCACCTGCTGTGGGGGGGGGTGCTGGTTACCTGAGGGCCCAACCAGGTAATTAGAGAGTTGGAACTTTCAGTCTCAACACCTACCTCACCCCCTTCAGGGAAGGGCCAGGGGATGGAGGTTGGATCAGTCGCCAATGGCCAATGATTTAATCCGTCATGCCTCTGTGATGAAGCCTCCATAAAAACCCCAAAGAAGGGGGTTTTGGGGATTTTTTGGGTTGGTGAACACATGCAGATGTGCAGATGTGGGGGATTTGCACCTGGGGGGGTGGTATGGAAGCTTCGCTCCCTTTCCCCATCCACTGTTCCGGGCATCTCTGTATATGGTGGTTCCTGAGTTACATCCTTTCCTAATAAACTGTTAATCTAGTGAGTAAACTGGTTTCCTGAGTTCTGTAAGCTGCTCTGGTAAACCAGTCAAACCTAAGGAGGAGTTCATGGGAACGTGATTTACAGCCAGTCAGTCAGAATTGGCCTCTAAAGTGGAGGGCAGTCTTGTAGGATGGAGCCCTTAACCTATGGGGTCGGCTGACGTTATGTGCCGGTGGGTGGATGGCGCCAGAATTGAGTGGAGTCGTAGGGCACGCAGCTAGACTCTGAGAATTGCTTGGTGGTGGGAGAACCCCCCACATCAGAACCAGTGAGCAGAACTGTCCTGTCCGGTGTGAGCGCTCAGCCCTGCGAAGTTTGCTGCTTCCCAGCGGCTGTCTAATCCCACAGTTACTTTCTTCCCCCTGCTCAGACAACCTTGCTGGTTGATGCGAATTCCAATCGGTGAAAATAATGCTCCCCTGACCCACACTAGGAAGTGCCTTAAGGAAGAATTTTTGCTGGATTTTTATTTCTCACAACATGACCCCAACAACTGTTCCTCACGTAAGGATGCCTGCTACCTAGGGTCTAACGGGCTCCACTCTCATTCCAGCACTTGACCGTAACCTTAGAGCACAAAACATAAAATATAATTCTCCTTCACCCTTCTATGCATATTCCAAACTCCTTGGGTTTTTCCCAGTGATTACTCACCACCTCTCACCATTCATCAATCTTTCAGCCAACAAAAAACTAACATTATTTTTAGTAGACATACTTCAACTAGAAGACATTATCACCAAAAACCATTTCCTGTCTTCTCCTGAAAACTTCCACATTAATTTCAAACCTGAAAGGCTTAATCAAATTTCCTCTCTTTCCTTATTACACTAATCTTAAATTTACTTCTATTTAATTTCCCTGAGTGATGTTCACGACAATAAAAATACTAACAAAGATCAGTTCTCCCACGGATCAACTCACACAGCTGCAAACACAGCTATTACTACTACAGCCCGTCCCTGAAGATCCCAGCTTCTCCAGCAGCATGAATTACTCAATCTCCTATGCCATTCAATTTATTTTTAAATTTATTTTATTTAATTTTTAATTTTTTTTAGAGAGAGCGAGAGAGCATGAGTGGGGGAAGGGGCGGAGGGAGAGGGAGAGAATCTCAAGCAGACTTCCCACGACCCTGAGATCACTACCTGAGCCGAAACCAAGAGTCAGAGGCTTAACCAACTGCCCACCCAGGCGCCCCTCCTATGCCATTAAATTTAAACACCAGCTCCACCTCACCATCCTTTACAACTCACAGAACTACGAAAACTTCTATTAATCAGTCCAAAAGAAACATTCCTAAAACAACAGTATTAGATACTCAAACCTCAGGGTATCCTTCAGGAGCTCTAGCTATAGAAGAGCCAATACCCATCAATATTCCTCCCTTCCCTAGGCTGTCTGATGGCTTGCTGACGGTTGAAAAGTCAAGGGGCCTTGAGAAAGAGGGGTTTCAGCAGAGTGATGACTTTGGAATTAGCTATCCATCCACCCATCCCTCTGATCATCCATCCATCCATCCATCTGTCCATCCACCCATCCCTCTGATCATCCATCCATCCGTCCATCTGTCCATCCACCCATCCCTCTGATCATCCATCATCCATCCATCTGTCCATCCACCCATCCCTCTGATCATCCATCCATCCGTCCATCTGTCCATCCACCCATCCCTCTGATCATCCATCCATCCATCTGTCCATCCACCCATCCCTCTGATCATCCATCCAACCATCCATCCATCCACCTATCCCTCTGATCATCCATCCATCCATCCATCCATCCCTCCATCCATCCGTCTGTCCCTCTGTCTATCTACCCAACCCCCATTACTGAATATTTACTGAGCTTATACTGTGTGCTCTCACTAGGGATACAGTGATGGACAAAACAGACATCAGATAAATCTGGGCTGGTGTTGAACTCAGCCACTCAGTGAAACTCTTACCTCAGCAGAGCACCTTGCTCTCTTTGAGCTGCTTTCTGCATCTGTAAATCGGGGATTCTAATCTCTCCTTCACAGCGAAAGGGTTAGAAGGACCTCACGAGTATGGAGAACACGGTGCCCCGTGCCAAGAGCATGGCAGCTGCCCCCTAGGCGGTGGTTTGGGCAGTTCTGTGGCTCTGCAGAGACCTGTGCCCCCCACCCTGGTGCCGCACAGGACGGCGCCTCCGCACGGTCCTCGCGCGGGGCCGCATCTGAGGCTTACCGGTCCCGGAAGAGCAGCAGCTCCTTCCCCAGCATGGTCACGGCATCGAAGGGGGAGCTGGAGTCACAGAGGTCCGGCTTGGATGGATTTTGAGGCGGTGCGTGGGGCACCGTGGGCTTTCCCAGGAATGTTTTCCGGGGTCCTAGGATTCAAAGTGACTGGGTCAAAATGGAACCAGGAACCTAGCGCGTGTCCCCTCCTGCCCCAGAGACCCCCGTGGGCTGAATGGCAGGTGACAAGGCACGTGGCTGTCTGCGGCAGGTGGACCCGCATTTGAATCCCAGCTTTGCTAGTCCCTGAGTTGCCTGATAAACGGGCGCATCCGTGAGCCTCTCCAAGCCTCCATTTCTTCATTGGTGGAATGGGAGGGGCGAGGACAGTACCCGCCTCAGCGGGTTCTGAGAAATCAAGTCTGCGAAGCGCTTGGGAGAGCGCTTGGCATATCGCAACTGTTAAACAATGGTACCCATTATTTTGTTGTCACACAGAACTTTTCCGAAAGTTTGGGGCGCCAAATCAGAGAGGTTTTTAAAAAGTTGCCACTCTTATTTTTTTATTAATTAGAAGTTGCCACTTTTGTTTTATTATTTCCCGGTAATTAAATTCTTTGTTCTCAATCAGATGCAACTTCCCTGTGTGTTTTCGTATCATTTTCATCGACTTCCGGGCATCATGCACGGATGAGCCTTTTATCAGGCACCCGGGAAACACTGAGTGAGTTCCTGTGGCAAGGAGGTCCCCTGGAGGTGCGCGCTGGATCCTTCTGTAAAGCAGGGGCCTGCTCCTTGGGGAGAGCTGCTGGGGGGTTTTCATCCCACCCCGTGCTCCTGAGGCCTTCTCTGCCATCGGCGAGAAGTGAGCTAGGGCTGCACGGGTCTCTGCTCTTGAGTAAGTCCCCGTGGTGCCCAGAGGGAGTGAGGCACATGGAGGACCCATGAGAGAGAGAGCTGGGTAAGCTCTGGGGTGGCACAGGGTCAGCAGTGGGGTGAGGCTTTGGGAAAAGATCAGAAACTGGAAGGTCAGGAATGTGCTGCGGTCTTTGAACACTCACTATGTGCCAAGCCGCCTGCTACGGTCAGAGGTGGCCAGGGCTGGGCGAGGTGTGTGCTCCCTGGCCCCGTGACCGTGGCCGTCAGCATGGCGGTGACCTTCCAGTACGGAAGGATCTGTAAGGTGCAGGCGAGCACTGGGGCTCGGGCCTTCTCGGTGGCCCGCGGGAATTGCTTCACCTTGTCACCGGGCCACTCGGTGCTCGGGAGCCAAGTCTGTGCAACGGAGACATTCACGGCCCCGGTCTCTGTCACTCAGAGGCGGGACAGAGTTCACATGGACCCTGTCTCTGCAGTGGGGACAGCTGGCTGAACGCTTCCCTGGAGGAGATGGGTCTCCCTCGCCTCAGGTGCTGTCCGCAGAAGGTGCGCTCATCTCTAGGCGGCTTGGCCAACCCTCTGGGCTGAGGGGGGCCGAGAGCCTCGGACAAGCGAAGGCCGAGTAACCAGCCTCTGAGGCTAAGGGGAAAACCTGGTTCCCGGGGTTGTCTGCCTTTGATCCGTGAAAGCAAAAGGGTGAGGGTCGGAGTGCTCCGGGATTCCCTCTCAGGGCCTCTGGTGAGGAAGGCAGGGTATAGAGCTTCCAATAATTCTTTATCATCTTTGAAAGTTATCTTAGTTAGAAACCTAACTCCTGAGATAACTGTGATTATCTTGGGATGCTTGCTGTCTTTGTCAACTTTCTCGGCCGTTCAGGGAGGGACACCCTGGCAGGGATGGTGACGCCCCCGAGCCCGTGTGCTAAGGGGCAGGCCATCCATGCCGTGTAGGCATTAACATCACCCTCACCGTTTTTAGGAAGATACAAGCTCAATGATCTGCAGACGGGTGAGAACCACATATAGGAATTACAAAATGTACCCATCCTCTCCTGCTACCTAAATTCTGACCCATGCTCAAAAAAAAACCAAACCCAAACAAAACCAAACTACCAAAAACCCAGACAAATGATTGCATTTTCTATGGCTCTGGAGGAACCAATGTGCGCTGGAAGAAAGATGTACAATTGAATCGTGCATCTTAGAAAAGAAAGCTGTGTTCATAGCTGCTAAATAATCTCTTCATAAAAGGGCACAGGTGGGGCTACGGTCCCCAGCTTGACCTTTCTGTGCAGGTAACTCCTGGCAACACATACCTCCTCTACGTTGGAGACCGAATGCCTGTGCCTTTCAGGGTTAGTAGCCAAGGAGGGGTAGTGACTGTACCGTACAAGGCCTGGATCCCTTTCACGTCATCCTTGGGCAGGTGGAATCCGTAGGGATGCTGGTACCTATACGTTGGGTACATCAGTGCTGATGGGTCTGTGGAATGGGCCAGGCCCAGCGCGTGGCCAAACTCATGGGCAGCAACGGTGAATAAATTGAAACCTGCACAAGAGGAGACAGAAAAATACAGCATCGACATAGGGTTTTGTTTTCAGTATTTTCTGCCTTAACAGGAGAGTTGATGCCCCAGTCACAGTAAATTTGTTTTCTTTTCATAACCAGATTCTCCAAAGGTTGGTAGGTTATTTGGGTGCTGAGCTTTGCTGACGATACTCTAGCGCTCTCCCCCTTGGCTAGGAGGGGCTTTGGGGTGGGGAGGGATGGAAATGTAAATCAATGCTTTTGTTCCTCGTCAGCCATGCTGGACACAGAAGGACCTAATTAGAGCCACCAGGGGCAATGAGACCCAGATTAGACAGAAGATGCTTCACCAGTTCCCTGCCATGACACGCTACCCCCTGTCGTCCACACACATTTCACAGGGAAGACTTGCAGACAATGGGCACGATACCCTGGGACTTTAAAACCCATTCCCATCACACTTCGCAGGAGATGAAGTGTCATCTCTGAACAGAGCCTGTTTCCAAGTACATGTAAGAGACAGTAAATGCTACGTAAAGAAAGAGAGCCGTGGGGAGGTGGGGTAGCTGCTCCTCGAGATCATAGGCACGAACCAGAGTTCAGACAGGTCTACAACACACGTGAGGGTGGGTCTTTTCCCTTATGGTGTTCCCTTTTGGATTTTTGGCTTACTTGTTTTTCCTAGCCAGCCTCCCTAGTTAAAGGGTGGCTTGGGACGTTGAACCTCGGGGTTTCATGGTGGAGGCCCAGAAGAAGGTACAATATTTTCCAGGTTATGGTGAATTGTGCATATATACCATTCATTCCCATAGTCCACTTCTCAGCATTGTCGAAATGGGTGTCGCCTCCCAGGCCTTCCCCAGGTGCAAATGCGTGGGCGAGAGTCCCTCGAGGGCCGTCGAATGGATAGGAGTCCCCGTGATCTAAAGAGGTGGGGAGAAACGCCAACAGCCATGAGTCCTTCTAGCAATTTTGGGGACATGCTTCACATTACAGGGAATGGACACTTTTTTTTTTTTTAATAGTGTTGGCACTTCTCATACAAATAGATTTACTTTCTAATATTCATTTTGTATAAGAAGTTTACATGTCAAAGACAGTTAGCATTTAAAATAAAAAATGTTCTTTTGTGACTGTTTTTATTGCAATGCCTACGTCGTGTACAAATGTCTTACAAAAGAAGTAGCAAGCAACCCCTACAGGCTGGAATGTGTGTGTGTGGGCAGGCTGAGCATTTATTGTCTGATTCAGCTAGGACAGCAATGGTACATCGAGCAAATGTGTGTGCTTTCTGTTTCTACCGTGCAGTACAGTGCGCGGACGTATCCAAAAGGAGAAAGTTGCTCTGGAATTTCAATATGCTTTCCTGTATCAAGCTCATGCAAGCAACAAAGGTGTCTATAAAATCATACTTTTAGTGCTTTCTATGTTTTTGTTTTGCTTATATTTAATTAACAGTTTATTATAAATTTGATAAAAGAGGAGAGAGAACAAAACGAGGCATGTTGTAGAAGCCATGTTTCCCGGTTTTTCACAGGGTTCTGGTGCGCCGTGTGCCCGGGTTCCTGGATGGTGGGCTCTGAGGACCCAGGGACACGCAGCGCAGCCCCCGCTCAGCTTGTGTTGGAGGGGAAAGGGCGCAAGCGGGCAAGATCAAGAGAGAGGCTGATGCCAACGTCACGGCCTCCAAAGCTGCCATGAGCTGCGCAGCCACGTCACTGGGGTGGCCCTGTTGTCCGGGGGGAACAGGACCCGCCAGGGGCCAGGTCACATGCAGGGCCGCCTCTGAAGGGCTCACACTCAGGACCTGCGTCACCTTCTCTCCCCTGGCTTCTGAGCATGTACTTCCCGGGACCTGAGCCTCAACTCAAGATCAAGACTTAAAGTAACTGGGACCCTTAGCAAGGGTGTCTGGCAGGAGGAGGCCGGGGTGCGCCCTCCCCGCAGCTACTTGGAAGCTGAGAAATCAGGGAATGTTGTGACCCTTGGTTGGTCTGCTCCCTGGACAGGCGGCTCTGGAAAGGGCCAGAGCCGGCCACCAAGCCCTGCGCCCAGGTAGGCCTCCACTCCTTGCCAGGGTGAGCAGGGGGTGCGGAGGTGGGCGGGCTGGGGCAGGCCTGGGGGCTCCAGAAGGTGTGGGCAAGACAGCAAGGCCGCTATCCTGACCACAGCCTGCCGCAGGGGGAGCGTGGTCAGGGCCTCCGTGGCGTGGACTTCCTTCAGTGGGGATTGGAGGTGGGAGACTCCTGGCGGATATGGAAGGCGGTGCACAGCGGTGAGTATGGCCACGGGAACGAGGTCGGCTGGCCTCCTGGCCAACGGGAAGGAGCGGATCCACTCTCCCGCCCCGTCCAGCATGACCGGACATGCTGAGAACTCCCCCGGGTCTACGTCCTGGCGGGACGCACTCGTGACCTTGCCGCGACCTTGAGCTCTGCCCATCACACTGTGTGTGGATGAGGATCGCGCTGATTGCTCGCACTAAAGGTTGAAGGAGACACGCGGGGACGTGTGTCCCGTGGATCAGGAGGAACATCCAAAAAGCGCCACAGTACCTCCAGTTTCAAACGATATCATAATATCGGCCTCTCCCGCGTTCACCCTGGCGAAGCTCAGGGGCACCGCACTGCTCCAGGTCTGCAAGGCCATCTCTACTGCTCTGTCCACCTCCGCGGAGGTCATGGAGGGCGTGTATTTGGAGATTCTGCAAAGACAGAAGGAACACGGTTTCCTCCGTGAGCCCTCCGCTGAGGCGGTATCCACAGTCGGAAGGGCCAACGTGAATCTGCGATGGGGGTATTTTTCTCCCAAACGGTAATGCTTGTTTTGCTTTTGTATTTGCTATGTTACTGGACTGTGAGGAGCAATCGGGAAATCACGCGGAAATGGCTGGGCTCTCCTTGTTACGAGATTATCCCGAATTTTAAAGACCATAACCTGGGGTCATTTCACAAGGAGCAAGAACCCATTTCCCCTAAAAAGGCTTTAATGGAGAAGGGACCTCTTTTTCCCCAAAAGGGACTGAAAATTTTCAATTGTAAAGAATTGAGTTTTGAGGTTTTGCACATTCTTATTCAAAGGCCGCCTGGGATTTCCCCGGGGGTGGGGGTGGGGGTGGGGAGGATGTTTGCTCTTAAAATAATGTGTATCTTAAAGAGAAAGCATTGGCTTGAGTCTTTCATGAGGTCCTGGTAGGACGCGCTGCCCCAGGCTGCAGGGGCTGGGGCTTCCTGACAGCAGGCGGAGGGAGGGCAGGGACGAGGAGCTACCACCCGGGGCCTCGGCGGGACCTCGGGAGCAGCCGGCACCCTGGATGAGGGCGAGCGCCAACCCGGGCAGCAGACACCTGCCCTGCTTTGGCTCTCCAGCTCCTCATCCACCCCTCGCACCTTGTAGGTGCTTAGCAAACACTTGCTACATGGATGAACTCCGGAATAAAAGCTAGTGGTGTTTCAGGCCTTCCGGGTGGCGGTCCAGTTCTAGCCCCTGTGAGGACTCCCTGAGAAGCTGGGTAAATGCACACACAGGTGTGACCCGTAGACCTGCATTTCAACAGGTATCCCGGGTGATTCGGACAGAGGTGGGGCTGCCTCCACCAGGAACCAACCGGGGCAATCCTAGGGGCCTGAAGGGCAGGGACCGGGTCCCACAGAGGGTATGGTAAATAGCGACCCTCAGTGGAGAGGGAAGGAGCACAGAGTCCGCACCTGGAGACCCAGGACACAAGAGGGGTAACTGTAAATACTCTGTGAGCCCATGCTCCGCGCTAGACACGGGCCCGGGCGTGCCCCGTCTTCACAACGACCTTAACAGATAATGATGATGTGCATTTTATGATTAGTCAGGACTGGAGCCCAGTTCTGACTCCAAACGTCTGCACATAAGCACTAAGCTATATTTTGTCTATTTTAATCCCCTGGGTTCTGTTAGAAGAGGTTATTCTGAGTACTTGGATAGCGTCCAGCGCGTTCTGTGCTTGCTTGCTTGCTTTCTGGGGGCAGGGGAGTGCTCAGGGGCGAGTGAATGGGCTGGGTGAGTGTGCTGAGGGGGCTTTGGAGCCGTCCAGGGAACCGTGTCACAGTAATACACTTCTCTGAGTCTCCAGTCAGCTTGATGGATTCCCCTTGTCTATGCTGCGCATCGTTACAGACTAAAATTCTGTGATACACTTTAAGAAAATAAAGGGAAAGACTTCATGGATTTATATACGTTTTTCCTGTTCAACTCCTTATGGGGCGCTTCTTCCCCACATGTCCTGATTTTCGTGGCCTTCTTGGGCGTAAGCGGAGTGATAACCGTGTTTGGAGCGCCACCTTATGGACTCAGGCTGGTCGCTGCCAACGTGCGGCCTGGAGGAGCCTTCGGGGGCTCCAGGCCCTTGCTCGACCCCAGGGACTCAGGACCTGCTGCTGAGCTGCTGCAGTTTGACAACAGGCTCCGCGACCAGACTTTCTCATCTGAGGGCCTTGCTGATGCCCATTCTGCAACGCTCTCCCTGGTGGTAATTTCAAGCCGCCCCCCGGCCCCACAGGTCGTTGGGAAGAGAGGAGTGGCAGCACGCGGCTCCCAACGCGGGATAAAAAGGGAACGGCCTCATGAACACAGACAGTAGCCAAGTGTGGTAGAGTGATCAGGAGGCAACGTTTGATCACCTTTTGTTTTTGATTCCATATAACATCCACAAGGTAATACGTAACGGTTGGTGTATAAATATAATTTATTTAATTGCAGGGATGAAGAGCTTAATTTTTAATAATGGCTCTGTTTAGCGACCAGCTTGCAAGAGGCTGGGGCGGTTAACAACTGGCTGCAAAATTCCAGACAGGTTCAAGACCGGCTTCTGTGCGCTGTGAGGAGGGGACTGTTGGAACAGCCCGGCCTTGCCCCGTCCCCGGGTCTCGGCCAGCTGTGCTCTTCCTAAGAGCAAAATCTGGCCCCACGCCTGGCCTGGCTCTTGGCTGCCCTGGGCGGCACCTGCCCGCTGGGCCACCCACTGCACACCCCTAGCTGCCGGACTCCTCTTGCACTGGGAACACCCTCACCGTTGGCCAGGCCCCAGGGCTAAGATGCATGCGCAGGCCACCCGTTTGCAAGGCCACATCTGTCCAGCAGGTGCAAGGCCCAGGCGTACAGCAGGGTCCACCGCCTCCAAGCTGACCCGCAGGTGGAGGGGGTCCCCCAGGAAGGAGGCCAGCCGGCCTAGCGGTGGGTCCCCGTGCTCCCTCTGGGGCTACCACGGTTCTCTGCTTAGACCCTCAGGCTCACACCTGTCACAGGGAGCCACGAGGATCTGTTTGCTTGTGTCTCCCGAAAGGGGCTGTGAGGGTCAGGGAACAGGATCGACTCACCTTTGTATCTCCAAAACTCAAATGTCTACAGTAGGCATTTAATAAGTCAACAATAAATTATTTTTGGAATAAAAAAATTACTTAAATAGGTGAGTTTTATTGTTTCCTTCTGATTGAGGAACTTATTTTAAAAAAACTGGTTGGTACTGTTATTAATCCTAAACTAGGTTATTTTTCTTGAGAGACAAGTGTGTTGTCTCTAATTGATAAAATTGTTTGTAATGCCGAAATGGCCAGTCATTAGGATAATCCTGACATCATATTTTGTAGCGAGTCCTCCAATGTCCCTGTCTAAAGCTGAGCCCTAAAAAGCCTTCCTTATGGTTGTGATGAGTCGGGACTTGTATACAGAACGGAAGGAAGAGATTTCTAAAAGAAAAGAAAAGGAGAGAGGGTGTTTCTCTCGGACTTTGGGAAGACTCCATCTCATTACCTGTATGTCAAAGTATTTTTTTTCCATTTGGGTTCACCTGGGAAGAGGCGATAGTTTGCCACGTCAGGAACTCCACAGCGAGGCCTCTTGATGACGTCCATCGTGGGCCCGTCTAACCTCCCGGTGACGCGGAGCCCGAAGAAGGCTTGCAGCTCCTTGATCTTCTTGACCAGGGCTCTGCCTCCTGGCGCCCCCATCTCGCCAACCTGGGGCCCTGCCTTCCTGGTGTAATACTTGTCAAGATACGCCTGGAACGGAGAGGCAGGCTGACACGTGTGTGGCAGGTCTCTGGGAGAGACTCACGCTCAGGTTAGAGAAGGGGACAATACTCTCGACAAGCTAAAAATAGCGTGGACCGAGTACTCCCATCTTTGAAAAATATTAAATATATTCGCCTAGATAAAGCTTCGACAGAGATGCCACATTATTAACAATGGTTATGTCTGGGTGGTGAGGATTGTAACAGTTTCTCTTTTTACTCACTTGCATTTTATAGTTTTCCTATAAGGACTAGTTATTCTAAGAGGAAAAAATAACGGAAGGAAATTAATGTGAACACTTTCCCCACAGAGCATTTGTCATTGAAATCTTGACCCAATTTGCAAAACCAAGACTAGTCTTATTTCCCAAGAAAGCAGTCACTGGTACCATGATTTCCTTGTACATTATGCAAGATGGATATGTTTTTAACGCTTGGAGGCCTTCTGTTGCAGCCTCTCATCTTATACAAAGGCAGACGGCCGTCCATTTCCCTGCTGGCTTTCCATCGCTCAGCGAGCAGAGCGTGGGCTTGAACCTGTCTGTCTTCCCAGGGCAGTCTTCCGCGACTGGCCCTTTGTCCCCAGAGGCAAGTAAAATTACCCACAGATTTTAAGCTTTTCATGTGCACATTAAGGCTTAAAACCTCTAAATTTATCATTCAAGACACTTTTCCAGGACTTCCTGGGTGGGGTGAGAACCAGAGCTGGCTGCTGGCCCAGGGGTTTCGACTGCCCGCCTGATTTCAGGGAAACACAGAGCAGATGCAGATTTATGTGTATGTTTTATTTTACGTAAAATTTTATATTTATATATCATACACAAGGTGCACATAAATATTTGTCTATCACATTAACTGTATATTTCTATATAAATTATGCGTATGATTTATTCTATATGTACATATTTATATACAATAGATAATAAAACATTGAGAGCAACCTTAATATCTAAGAATAGGGGATTTGTTGGATATATTATTACATATTCATATGAAGTAGTACTAGACCTCTAAGATCCCATTTTTGAAAAATATTTAATGGCATGGAATAATGCACTCAGTATAATGACAATATAGAGGTGAAGTCTTTATACAGATTAAAATCGTAATTTCAAAAATAAATCAAACCCTATATATGTATACATATTATACTCCTGTTTGTTATCTACGTATATTAATATAAGGTTAATGTGCAGATTAACATTGAAAATTGATGTCAACTGATATATTGATAATTAACATATGCATGTAATTTGTATGAACACGAGTAACATCAATAATGGAAAGAAATAGGTCTGTATCAGACTTGTTTACCTCTGGGTTGTAATACCATGGGTGACAACTTATTTTTCGTCCTTTCCTAGATCCCAAAGTTTTCTGCTGTGAACGTGGATTGTAGTTGTTCAGGAAATAATTAAAAGGAGCAAGGCTTTTAATTACTAATTAAACAAGCTGGCTTGTTTGGGCAAGGTGCTCCTGGGGGGGTCACCCGATCCTCACTGCCCCCCTCCACCCCCACCCCTGCCCTGTTGGCCAGGGAAACTCACTTCCCTGGTGGTGGTTCCTTGCGAGAATCTTAATGGGATGAGGACCCAAGGGGAGGGGAAGGGGGCAGCGTGGAGCCCCAGCCCTGGAGCCTGGGTGAGGGGCTCTGGAAATGGCTGGGGCTATGCGGTTTCATTCCCAGCTCTGGGTGGGCCATCGTAAGTAAGCATCTTATGTTTCTGATCTTTTTTGCAGGATGACATTTTCGGAGCCATTCCTCTTTGCTCAAGTTGATGCTGTGAGGACAGAGCGCTCGCTGTAAGTCTGGGTTACACTCTTTAAGAGATAAGCTCAGTGCAAAGGGCCAGATGTTCCATAGCTGAGACAGTTTGGATTTCAAATATTTTGTTCCCTTGTTAGGTGATGTGTGATGCATGCTGTGTTCTAATTTTGGTTTACAAAATACGGTCCTATGAGAGAAGATGCTCATGATACGTTACGTGGAAATAGATTTACAAGTACTCTTACAGGATAAGCCCTGTTTGTAAAGAAAAGTGTGTGCATATGGATACACACACCGATGTATGCTTGTAAACCTGGACCAGGGTGAGGAAGACAGGGGTCGCCAAAAACTCAGTATTCAAGAATGGCAATTCTTAATGCAACATTAAAAAAATCAAAATTGATGCAAAGAAATCCACGATGAACAAAACATCAATATTTTAAATAAAGATGGAGTCCAATCCTGCCTCATTCCTGCAACCTAGTCCCAGCCCAGAGTCATAGCAAAGTGTTTTGAAAAATATCGATGAAGGGATGAGTAGTGGTTTATCTTAGTGATGCAACTGAAAAGGATTCTTTTTTGTTACCTATGTTTTATAATTTTTCTACTTGAACATATATAATTCTACAATAAAATGTTTTTTTTCTTTAGAATATGTAGAAGATGCCAGACTTGCAGGTCAAAAGGTTTATCCATAAAAGGATGAAAACAGTACCTAGTTCTGTTCAACACAGTTCTAGGCTCAGAGTACATGTTCAGTTAATATTCGGGCTCTTTTTCTTTAGGTAAAATATACAAGTTTGTTTCTTTGAAGACTTATCAGATGTTCTGAGTACTCAGGGCCCAAGTTATTCTGAGAACTTTCTTGCCAAAGTTATGGACAAGGTTTTCACATCTTTCCAGACTCCAAACGTCCAGGGAGGCACTTAGATGTTCCATTTGTGTGAATTCTAACCCTTGGGTGTTGTTGGCTCAACACCTGACGCTGAGGGGTCAAGAGTTTTAGGACCCCCCCCCAGAATTGTCCTATTTGCTCCCCACTTGCCCGTTGTTCAAATGACAGGATTTTAGGGTTGGCTCTCCCGTGGTTCTCTCTCTGCTTCTCTTTCAGCGTTGGAGAGAGTAAAATAATAGAGACCTCGTGGCCTGGCTCCCTAACTCCAGCTCTTTGTTCAGTGTGCGTTCCTGGCATCCTTCTTGAGAATTAAGAACTTAAAACTCAGGGTCAAGTGTGTTTCAAAACATGGTGAAGTTCAAGATAGGGTTTCTTCCACATTTCCTTCCATTCGGGCTGAGCCGCAGGGAATCGTGAGGACTTGGGACGCTGGGTGAGGAATCCTAGCTTCTAACAAGTTTGGGCAACGCCCTTCATGTCTTGGGTTTTCCGTGCACTCATCTACAACACGAGGTTGGAACTTGTTCTACGGACCACACCAGTGTCAGGATCCAGGGAGGGCCTCAGTGTGAAAATGCTTTTAAGTGTATGGAAGACTTTAAATGTGTGCACCCTTTCACATATTAATTCCTCTTTGGGAAATCTGTGCTGAAAAAATCATCCTTTAGCTCAGGCTGGTGTATGGAGATGTTCACAGCAACACTATTCATATGGAAATAATCCATGGGTCCAGCAAAGGAAGCAATTAATTATAATTCACTTATATTCTGGAATATGTGTAACTCCTTATAGTGATGTGTATGAAAACAACATAAAAATGAAAATTTTCTTATGAAATAATAATCAGTGATAAAGTTAGGAACCAAACATACTAGTTAAAAAAAAAATCTCTTCATGCACAGAAAGTAAAATGGTAGTAAAAACACCTGAATTTAACAGTCTGTATTTGGAAGCTTCCAATTTTTAATTATCTTTAATTACAAGTTCATAGTAATGTGATAATGAAAATTTATATTATTTTTAAGGACAATTTAACAAACTATCAAATGTTGTTTTAAATGTTGTATTGATATTACTGTTTTTTTTTTTTTTAAGATTTTATTTATTTGACAGAGAGATAGGCAAGAGCAGGAACACAAGCAGGGGGAGTGGGAGAGAAGAAGCAGGCTTCCCGCGGAGCAGGGAGCCCGATGCGGGGCTTGATCCCAGGACCCCGGGATCATGACCTGAGCCGAAGGCAGACGCTTAATGACTGAGCCACCCAGGAGCCCCAGTATTACTGGCTTTTAAAAGCAAACAAAAATAGAATAAAACTCTGGTTTAAGAGACTAAGCATTTTATTAGTCCATCATTTTCAAAGCCTTTATGCTCATCAGCAAAGCAGAATTGAAAAGACACAAGTTGGCATTAAGTAAGTCAACTAAAAACCTGCTCATCTTTTTAAGTGTAGACTATTGTGCTCTGACTTGGGGAGGAAGCATATAGCATTTGAAAATTTTGCCTGTCTGGTGTTTACAGGCGCAAGAAGCAATCCGTTTTCTCTGGAAAGAAGAGGGCAGTGTGGAAGCTAATTATCCTGACCCCGGTTCCCAGGCCTCCCTGGTCCACCGGCCACCTGGCTCCGCGGCCCAGCCAGGCCCACTGCACACGGTCTCCCAGCTCCTGCCACCAGCCGGATGCGGCCCCCAGGCTCCTTCACTCCAGATAGGCAGGTGACCGGCTCTTTCTTACAGTTCAGGTTCACCTCGAATGTCACTTCCACAGAAAAGCCTTCCTGGACCACTCAGGTGACAATGTCCCCCGCTGTCCCCCAGTCACTGTCATCCTGGCTCATTGCCCCCCCATACCACTTACCACTTTGAAATAATCCCGGGTGCGTGTTGATTAACTACTTGCCTATGTCCTCCCAGCTTATTCCTCCCAGTTTGAAATAGACCCTGGAATTCTGAGCTACGTTATCTTGAATTTAGTTCATCGAACGGTGAGGGCTCAAGTCAGAGGGAGTTCGGGTTAAGAGCTCTGTTCTTGGCATCCGCTACCTTCAAATCCCCCAGAACAGGGATTTGACTTGTTTTGTTCACTGTTTCTCCAGTCTTAGAAGAGACCCTAGCACATAACACACAGGAAGCTGTCCGTAAATAACCATTGAACGCACGGACTCAACTGCGTCTTTCGCATCGTGTCATCCGCTGTACTGTAAGGTGGTTGCGTATAGAAGTGCCCCGTATCTGCAGAGGATACCATCCGGAGCTCCCAGCAGGGGCCTGGAACTGCGATTAGTGCTGAACCCTGTTTCTCCCTATACGTACACACCCACAATGAAGTTAATTATAAATTAGGCACAGGAAGAGGTTAGCAACAGTAACTAATAGTAACCGACGACCATCACAACAATGTACTGTGATGACAGTTACGGGAATGTGAGCTCTCCCACAGAATCTTACTGAACTCATCCCTCTGGTGATGATGTGAGGTGATGACATGGAGAGAGGTGAAGGACGCGGGCGCGGCGACGGGGCAGGAGGCTACTGATGAACCTTCTGACGGGTCAGACGGCGGGCCATCCACCTTCCCGCCAGGGGTGACCGTGGGTAATGAAACCGTGCACGGCAGGTGGGGGGGGGGCTGTATTTCTATAAACCATAAGGTGGGACCTTAGTTCTTTCCAGTCACTAGGACCCACTTTAGTGGTTTGCCCGGATCACGCTAGGCTGCTGAAGAGGGCGCCTTTCTCCTGCCCGGCGCTGGCAACTGGGGCTGTTGCCGGAGAAGGGGCTGTTTGCCAAGTTTCCCTGGTCCTTGGACGGGGGTCTTTCTGAGAGTGGGATGTAAGGGAGCTGAGGAGAGCAGACTTCTTTTGGGGCGGAAGTCGTAAGGGATCCCCAGCATCCCAAGGCCACTTCATTGTTCCCAAACACTCCTAGCAAGCCTATCTTTTCCCGAGACTTTCTGGTCTCATTCCTGCAGACTGCTCAGGGCTCAGCTACTTCTTGCTGTGAAGGGCCGATAGTATTTTCGGTTCTGTGAATCTCCACCACTGGGGTGCAGAAGCAGACGACACGCGGACGAACATGCCTGGCCGGTTTGGCCCGAGGACTGTCGTTTGGACCAGGACTAGAATCACGGTCTTCGACCCCTCACATGGGTTCTGGCCTCAGCGTCACCCTCCTTCCGGAGGTCACAGCGACTCCAGTTTCTGAATCAGAGTGGCGTGACGCTAGGTGAGGGAAAATTACATGTCGGGGGAAGGGACCCAAAGGTACATGGTACCAGCGAAACCCAGTTTGAAATAGACCCTGGAATTCTGAGCTACGTTATCTTGAATTTAGTTTATCGAACGGTGAGGGCTCAAGTCAGAGGCAGTTCGGGTTAAGAGCTCTGTTCTTGGCATCCGCTACCTTGTCTATAAGCAGGGCTGATATTATTATGCTCAGTGACGGGTACGGCGGGGGGGCTGACTAATTAGGATGGATGGGTGTGCAAACACTCGGCGTGTGCATCCACAGGGGCAGCGGGTGGGCGGGAACGCCACCTAAAGCACGGCCGGCAATCACAGATGTGCTCCCGTTCGACGGACAGTCGAGACACAGGTCCTGGCCCAAACACATCTCATCCACACACCTCCACTAACGTTGGGAGTTCCATCGTTAGACACTTTCCCCCCCAAGATTTTAAAGTAATCCCTACACCCAATGTGGGGCTCGAACCCACAACCCCGAGATCAAGGGTCGCGTGCTCTGCCGACGAGCCAGCTGGGCACCCCTAGAGATGTTTCTTTAGATGACAGATCGCCACCTTCTCTTAAACGCAAAAACCGCTTGGAAGCAAATAAACATTGAATCACTTTGAGTCACATAACTGTTGCAAAAATTTTAACGTGACTTATTTGTATCCCATCCTTTCCAACCAGTTCCGAGAGATCTTTGAGAAAGAGGAAAATACAGAAAGTGTCCATAAAGCAGGTCCTTGGGAACATGCTTTAGAGAGGAAAGGCTCTCACGGGCGGAGCGGGTCGGCGCCCAGGACAAATGGGTCACAAACTTCGTTAAACCTGAGTGTTTTTCTGCCTTTGTGACTTAGTAAATCGCAAGGAATGAAGCTTTTCCCTGACTCCCGTGTACCCTTGTGTTACCCCGTCATCAGGGAGAGAAACGAGCTGTATAATTACCTTTCGAGACATGAGTCACAGATGTGCTCCTGTTCGACGGACAGTCGAGACACAGGTCCTGGCCCAGATCGAGTCGGCGCAGAACGCTGGAGCCCTTTTCTAGTGTGTGAACCCAGGAAATCTCTCCGGTGCCGCCAGGAAGCTTGGCGCTGGGCTGATAACCTACCTCGCCCATGCAAACTTACGCCTTGGGGGTGATTTTTCTGCCCTTATTTCCCCCTGACATTATTCTTCCAATACTTCGTCTCTTTTGTCTTGCTTGGGTTTTTGCAAGTCACTTCAATTTCTGTATGAAGCGAGCTACCTGGAGACTCGTTCATTTCGTCATGCCTCGTGCACCCCCCGTGAGCACCAACATGGGTCTTAGCCGTGTGGGAGGTAGTCTCTCCTCGGCTCCGGTGCGCTTATGAGCTGTTTTACAACAATAACGATTTTTCCTTGTTTTCTTGTTATACCCTTGTAGGGTTTCCGGGGCGGGAGGAGGAATTGTGTAAAGATTCACAAACCTGTGCGAGGCGGTAGTTGTTCCGTGAGGTCCTGGGGGTGGCTGCAAATAGGGAGGGGGCTGCTGTGGAGAACTTGAGAGCCGTGGTGAGCAGCAGAGCCAGGCCCGAAGCGGGGAGCACCTTCATCTCCTCCGGGCAGCTCGGCGTTATATCAGCCTGGGGCGAGGCAGACAATGTGCAATTGCACTTCGACCTCGAGCTGCTTTTATAGCATCAAACAGGTCTGGGCCCTTGGAGCAGGGATGACTCATGTCTCGAAAGGTAATTATACAGCTCGTTTCTCTCCCTGATGACGGGGTAACACAAGGGTACACGGGAGTCAGGGAAAAGCTTCATTCCTTGCGATTTACTAAGTCACAAAGGCAGAAAAACACTCAGGTTTAACGAAGTTTGTCAGCTGCTTCCACAAATTGGGGTAAACTTGGTTAATTTTAACCCAATTCAATGGAAACGTTTGATGAGTCTCAGTGTGGGGGCCTTTGTCCATTCTGAGGACAGAAGAGGTCAGTGGTTAGAGTACAGTTTAATTCCTCCTTGGTAACAGGCCCCCTCCCCCCACCCAAATTCGATCGGCCCCCTGCATCTTCTACAACACCCTCAGGCATTTCTCAGTAATGAGCACTCTTCCTGCGATGGTTCTGGGCATGCAGGATCCTGAATCATCAGGGCAACATCGCATCAGACTGTGCTGACTTCGGGTGGAAAGTAGCCCCCAGCTGTTAGAAGACCCTCGAGTAAGTTAACGCACGAGATGCAGCTTAGTTAACAGAAACGTTGCCCAGACCTAGCCGTTCTCTGCACACTCTGGTTAATGGGGGTCCTAGTCTTTCTCCTGGCTCTGATTAAGATAGATCTCAATCTAGAGAGCGTGGAGAAATGGTTTTTATGGTGGGAAAAGCACTGTGGCATCAGACAAAGTGAGGTTCAGTTTTAAGATACTTCCTAAACTGTGTGACTTTGGGCAGGTTATCTGGCCTCTCTGAACATCAGTTTTGTGTGTGTACATGTGTGTGTCTTAATACGCAAAAGACTGACAACCATACGGTGTGCAAGCTCCTCAGTGTTGTGGGAGAGGCTGAGCATACGGCGGGGTGTCCGATGGCCACTCGGCATCTGGCAGACACAGATTCCAATCCCCGTTCTGACACCGGAGTCCACAGGTCTTGGAGCAGGTTTCTGGATCTCTTCCAGCTGTGGTGTTTTCATCTGTGAAACGGAGGGAAGGATTTGTTGGATTGTCATAAAGGCGTAGATCGGGTCATAAGAAAGCCCTTCGCGGGTGCTCAGTGGACACCAGCTCCTACAAAATAATGTTTGACTGAGCTTTTTACTTTGGTGCCAGGCCCCTGGCAGGTCTGAACAAATGCCTTTCGAATGATGAGTGGATGACTCGATCAGTGATTCCCAAAGTGTGGTTCCTGGACCCGCAGCATCACTGGGACCTGGGAACGTGTTGGAAATGCCAATTCTCAGGCCCCACCCAGACTTACCGAATGGGGCCCAGCAGTCTGTGTTTTCACAAGCCCTTTGGGTAGTTCTGATGCACACTAAAGTCGGAAAGCACTGGATTAGTTGAGCAAACAGCATTGTGGGGGCTGGGACGAAATGAAAAAATGTATAAAAAGTGCCAAGAATATTCTAGGCACAGAAAGCATATTCATTACTACCTTGGCCTTCTAGAGCAGTGATTTTTAGTGGGGACGTATTGCGTATCTGACTGTCATTTGAGAAGTTTGTTGCAAATGATTTATTACTAATACTCGTTAGCCATGAAAATGTGTAAATGACTTGGCTTCTCACTTAGACTAGATTCGAGGTTACTCCCATAGTGATCTCTCTCCCTCTCTCTCCCTCCCCCTCTCTCCTCCGTCCCTCTCCCTCTCTCCTTCTCTCCCCGTTGCGTTCTGGTACACTTTCCTGAGTGGGAGAGAGAAGCCCGTGTTGGGGGTCTAGTGAGCAACCCCGGGTCCTCAATGAGGATTTGTCACATGTGTGAACATCCTCTCTGTCTTGCGCTCTGAGACTCTGCTGTAGAACAGAAGGAAAATCAGAGATCAACGAGACTCATCCAGCTCACTAAATTGTAAGATCCTCAAAGACCGAGTGATACAGAAGTCACAATCAAGTTTGTTTTATAAATGAACGAATGTATAGCATATACTCCTGGTCACTTTTGGTCTGAGGACAGGAAAAGATTTCAAAATTTGCACTGACATGCTCTCCCGTTCTCTGCGGCTCTGCCCCACACTTCCATGCTGCTGCAGGGATTAAAGAACAAGGACAGAGGCCTGGAAACCCTTCCACTTGGCCATTTTCTTGGCTTGTTTCCCCCCCCAGATGATTGCTCCAAGTCCTTGCGATGGTCCTGAGCCAAAGGCAGCCAGGGAGTGGAAGACAGTAAGGAACTCGGGCTCAGCAAAAGATATTCTCACCCACAGAACTTGGAGAATAGCTAAATTCCATTTTTGGAAGCAGATTGAGATAAACAACTGTCTGGGGGTGTGATCTAGGTATTTCTAGAAGGTTTCAGTATCCGTTCTTCTAATGCATGAATGCACTCAATCCCAGCATTCGCACCACGACTCTCAATCGTAACGTGCAAAAACTGAAGAGGATTAGCAATCTATCTTCTCATAAGTCATTTACACATTAGTGTGAATAAGTTTCACTGCAAGGCCAGTGTTAGGTGACATCCTTGACCTTTCAAAACAGAATGACAAACTCAGGCTGGTAATTTCCCACTGTTTCCTTTTCCTGCTTCTCTTCTTCTTTACAGGGGAGCAAAGTCTGCTTTCTTTCTGTCATTCTTGTATTAAACCTAAGCTTAAAACCAAATCGTTCCAACCTGCAGAGATCCTTTCAAAGCCAGTCCATGACTAACAGGACATGAAATGAGAGACCGTATCACAGGACTGGGGAGCGCATAGTGTAGCAGAAAAAATAATCCGCATGGGACAGGAGGTTGGTAGCCTCGGGGCAGAGGATCCTGCAGAGCTCCCAGAAGTTTCCATGTGCCACTAAGACAAAGGGAGAAGGGTTTTAAATGACGGAATCGAGCGCTCCACAAAAAACTGCTTCTTGCCAGGTCCCGGCGGAATTCAGTCCCACATTTGGGTTCTGAGATGGCGCTGAGACATGGGCAACGGGCTGAGGATAACTGTCGAATAAGTAACTGATCCCCTACTTGTCTTACTTCAATGAGAGGCGCAGACTTTGTATTTAGACAGACCTAGAATCAAACACTGACCCGGCCACTTTCTAGATGTGTTAGCTGTCGGTGTTTTGAGCTGTGAAATCCAGTTCTGGCTGATTTAAGAGAAAAAAAATTTTTTTTTTTAAGATTTTATCTATTTGAGAAAGAGAGCACGAGCAGAAGGAGAGGCAGAGGCAGAGGCAGAGGGAGAAGCAGGCCCCCCGCCGAGCAGCGAGCCCGATGCGGGGCTCGATCCCAGGGCCCTGGGACCATGACCTGAGCAGAAGGCAGATGCTTAACGACTGAGCCACCCAGGCGCCCCTTTTTGGAAAAAAAAATATCAGGTAGCTCAGAGAATTAGAGCACCAGGCTGGGAGAGCCAGCAGGACCAAGGGTGGTGGAAACCAAAGCCAGGAGCGATGTGTTTCTGGGGCCCTGACCTCTTATCACCAGACAGTTTTCCCACTGAGTGGCTGAGGCCACTGTGGCCAGGCTCCTGGTTCTCACGGTCTCGGTCTCGTTCCCTCGGCGCTCGGAGTGTGCAGTGGGAGGGTCTGTGGTTGGGTCTGGGCCATACGCCTTCGCCCTCTGCCAGAGGCAAGAAGCAGGAGGACCTCCGTAACTTGGCGTCCATGCGAAGAGGCAGGACACGTTCACGGAGACCACCAAAAATACATACAATGGGAGTATCTCCCAGAGAGGAAGTCTGCGCTGGGCGGCTGAAGAACACATCAAATCCAAACCCGGAAAATATCCCCCACAATCTGGGAAGCCTCCTGAGCTGCCTCTTGCTTTGTCACGTGGAGAATAAAAACCTCAGAAGCATGTTGAGAAGATTAAAATGGCTAATGGATGCTTAGTGCTCAGTCGGGTCACAAAGGGGAAACTCCAGAATTACTTTTGGCCATGAATTGCAAAAATGTCCCAGAAATATTGGGATGGGTTAATAAAAAATGAATATAAGACATTTTTTTACTTCTAAGATACTATTGTTCATTGAACTGAGCGTTGATTCAGAGAACAGTTGTGGTAAAAGGTAAAGCATATGCCATTAAATGCATGCATTGACATGCTATAGGTTATATGTCTGTTGTCTGCCCTTTACCACTAGAATGTAATTTCCATGAGGATCGGCGCTCTGTTCTGTCCACTGCATTATCCCAAGTACTTAGAACAGAGTCTGGTACAAAACAGATATGCCCCCAACAGTTGTTGCAGAGATGAATGCCTGAATGAGTGATTGGATGATAAAAGCAAGGAATAAGAAAACAAGACTGTCCTCAGAGAGATACATTTCAAATCAGCCCATATAAGGAATTAAACAGAGGTGTGTAGCATTCCCCTAAGGTGTCAGAACTTTTACTGAAACCCATATTATATGCCAGACATTGAACCAACCGCCAACAACTCTAAGATATCTCATTTTTCTTTTTTTTTTTTAAAGATTTTATTTATTCATTTGAGAGAGAATGAGATAGAGAGAGCATGAGAGGGGAGAGGGTCAGAGGGAGAAGCAGACGCCCCGCTGAGCAGGGAGCCCGACGCGGGACTCGATCCCAGGACTCCAGGATCATGACCTGAGCCGAAGGCAGTCGCTTAACAAACTGAGCCACCCAGGCGCCCGAGATACCTCATTTTTCAACTAAAGTGATGTCTGCAGGATTTTATCCCAGACCTGCCGGAGCTCAAAGCCTGTGTCCTTGGCAGTTATGGGGAGCAGACAGTGTGTGGGGGCACAGGGGACCTCGGTGGCTGGCCGGCAGACCTCTGGGCTCCCTAGAGCTCCTGTTGAGAGTCTTGCCCTGCAGAACGTGGCCAAGCAGATGGCCCAGCTCCCTGACTGGTGATGCTCTTTCTCATTGCAAACAATCCAATTGTTATTCTGGTTTTTATATTTCAATCTCTAATAATCTAGCTTTCCTAAGGGATTAAATTTCTGGATTTCCAAGCAGTTCAGTCCCAACCTGGAAGAATGCCCCACAGTGGGGCCGGCTTCTCGCAGTTAGCCACCAGCTAGCCTCAGCCCCCACCCAGGCTCCGTCCTTCCTTCGGACTCCTCCAGTAAATACACCCACTCTGAACGCCGGACTTCTAAAAATTGTTCATTTATTTAACTTGTAACTCACGTAATATTTTATAGTTATATTACGACTTTTTGAAGCTTAGAAATTTTTGTTAAGATTAGAGAAAAATTTTATTGCAGCAGTAGATAAGGGGGAGGGGGAGGGGTGGGAAGAAAACAGACCGATCTATACCGTAGATGAGTTTGGTTAGAGAGATGGACACAAATAATCTTTTGATCTAGCCATCGCTAGCATTAAAATGAGCTATTAAATAAGTTTGTGGAGTTGCTCCCAGAAGTCTTGGACTACAGGATAGAGATGCTTGAGAAGGTATTATGTGGGGTTCTGCCTGTCGGCTTGGGTTCAGGGTGTATGTGGACAAGTTAGATTACATAAATATAAATAAAAGCATATATAAAATATATATTCACTATATTCAATATACATTCAATACATTTTTTTAAATAAATTCAGTCAAGTTCATTCATTCATATCCATTTATTTCATTTAATTCATACTCAATCTGTTGACCATCAGTTACGTTTTAGTTTTTGAGGCAGTTTTTATATGCTAGAAGCTCAGATCTGCTGTGATAAGATTGAGGACCTGGAGTAAGATCTTAGATTAAATGTGGACTCTTTATGACAAAAACATGCCTTCACACTGCAAGTGGGTAGAATCTTTCTAAAAGACAATTATGCCATACATATCAAGAGCCATAAAAGGGGTTATACTATTTGGGTCCTATTCCATCCCTAAGAGTTTTCACTAAGAAAGTCACTAAAAGACTAGAAACAGAAATGCTTATTTTATGTCTAACCATAGAGCAAAAACTTGGAAGCCACCTAAATGTCTGAAAATAGGGAAGTGGTTATAGAAGTTATAGCAACTCAATATAACATAATTTAGTCATTAGAAATAAAATAGCAATGTATAAAATATTAAAAGAACAATTTTAACCAAAAGAGCAAGCTACAGAATTGGACAAATTTGGTGCTATGTTTGCTAAAGAAAAGCAGAAACATGTAGGCAGAAAAGTTGGAAGGAAACCAACAGAGCTGAAAATAGTGGTCTTAAGGTGGTAAGAGTTTATACTTCACCATTCTTGCGAATTTTCCTTTAATGCCACCCCACATTTTTAAAAACAGTAAGTGGAATTTCGAAGGACTCTATCGACGGGCCTTGAAGTTTAGTTTGCATTTGAGGAAACAGAAGACCCAAACGATCGACTCCGTGGCGTGCTTTGCTTATTCATTTGTCTGTCCTTCATCTGTACACTCAGTCGGAAACTCCTGCATTTATTCTCTATGCCAGTACCAGGCTCAGTGCTGGAGGCACAAGAGGGAAACGGAAACCTGTTCCTGCCTGCCAGGGTCTTAGAGCCTCCAGGGAGAGACTCGGCTGTAAGCTCAAAGTATCCTACCGTGTAATTAGTGGAATAATAGGGGTCTTGAAAGGTTCAAATGAGAGCAGAAGAGGGAAAGTGTTTGTGCCTGGGCTGTTGAGAATGGGAGAGGGGAAATGAGGGGTCAGGGTGGGCTTTCCACAGGATGGGGTTTCGTCCCCCCTACACACCCCCAGTGGGGTGGGTCGGGGGAGCAGGAAGGACGGTGAGGGTGAGCGGGGAGGGAGGAGGTCCACGCTGAGGGGATCACGGGATGAGGAGATGTCAAGGAGCACCTACTCTAGGAAATCGAAGGTATTTTCATGCACAAGGTGATTTTGGGGCAGCAGCAGGAGATGGGGCAGAAAAGGTGGGCAGAGACCTTTCTGTTGGAGGACACCTCCCACCCACAGTTCTGATGATGAGAGCGGAAGGCACAGGCCAGGGGTCTGACCCACACTGAAGATCTGAGGGGCAGAACTGAAATGAGCTCCAGGGCTCAGAGCTAGACTGTGGTGGGCAAGACACAGACGGCAGATGGTGGGAAGAGAGGCTCCCAACGAGTCTGCAGCAGCCACGGGGGTGGCCACGGCTTCTGAGGGCTTGCTGAGTTTATTCACAGGGCCGGCAGAGGGGAGCACTGGGCAACAGCACTGTGGGGCTAAGGCATCTGGACGTTAGCAGTGGGTGACGGGAAGCCCCTGGAGGGCTTCCTGTCCCAGAACGGCAGGACTGGGTCTGCACTGACAGAGAGACGGAGGCGAATGGGGGTGGAGGTGAGGAGGGTCACCGAGGAGGGCTGTGGGAGGCCCGGTCAGGGGGCCGACACTATGTGTACCTTAGATCAGGACCCGCGAAAGACCAGCGCATCCTTGCAGTTAGCATTTGCTTTGCTGGCGTAGATTCCAGGCTGTGATGTCACGATCAGCGACGTGAGTGTTTGAGGTTGAGCGGGAAACGAGTTTCCAGCAGCCTGCGGACAGGCCGGCTGTCAGGAGTCCGTCAGCCCACGGGCCACCTGCCCAGCGCGCTGGCGAGACAGCTCGCTCCGTCAGAGGCGTTTCACGTCCCTGCCCAGGCATGGCTGCCCGCTTCCTTCTTAGCCCCCAGTCCTCCCTCTAGAGTTCTGGCTACATGTGAACACCCAGCCGTTTGGAAGGACCCCCACGACCTCCCCCGCTTTGAGTTTCACTTACATAGGTGCGAAAACGTTTGCCGAGCGTCCTCCGGGCGTGTGCAGGGGAAAGAAGTGGGAGCAGAGATTTGAATGCGCTGAAAGCTCGGAGCCCCATTAGCATTTAGGGGGAGGGATGTTCCGGGCAGAGGGAACCGTGGTTGGGATAGAGCCTGCTGCGCCTGGGGAAGAGCCAGGAGTGGGGCGGAAGCCGGAGCAGAGTGGGTTCTGCCTGGCCCTGGAGTCCTGTGCTGGACTCTCCACGGGATGGGACACCCTGCAGGGTCTCTGAACAGAGGTCACAGGATCTAACATGCCTGACGGGGTGGAGCTCTGACTCCAGGTGGGAGCAGGGACACCTGGTCGGAAATGTGATGTAAGGTTGAACGTATGCGGAACAAGTCATCTTAAATTGGGAAAATTAAATAATGAATTTCTCTATTTTCTGAATTTGTAAGTATCTCAAAAGTCGTCTCAATCTGCATGGTGGAAACAAGAAAATGATGAGCACGTTGGTATAGAGAGACCTACCGTCCCCGTGCTCGTTGCCGTGGCCTCGCCCAGCATTTCAGCCGTGTTAGACGTATCAGACCCACATTCCTGGGCTCCTTCTGAGTCTCCCTAATCGGATTCCTTTTCCTTATGCACCCTTGAAACATTAGTTCTCATGTTAGGGTGCATCTTTAATCATCTCATCTGAGTGTTCGCTCCCACATATTCTCAGCTTCTATGCGTTGTCTCCGGTCACCGCATCCCAGGAAATAGGCTCCCATTTTCCCGGCCACCTTGAACCGCTGCAGGACAGGGCCCATCGGGGACCCCAGTGAAATAATGAGACCGTTTTCCAGGATTACTGAATTTGGGATTAGAGACTGAGCTCTTTCTGGGAATGGAGATGGGAGGTTCCGGGGTCACTTGCGGCCACGTCCCCCACAGGGTGGAAATGCCAGGTGGTGTAGGAGAGAATGAAGCAGAGCAGTACACCCATGCACATGTGTGTGTGTGCGAGAGAGACTGCAACCTACAGGGCTGGGGTGTGGCCTGGGAGACGGGTCACGGCTGGCTCATCAGCACCCAGGACGTGATGGTAGATACGTATTTATTGTATCACTCATGCCAACACCTACCCAAATCAGGAATTTACCCTGGATTCTGCTGGAAACACCTGTGTTTCCTTGTTTTTTTCACTTTTGAAAATTCCTTACTTACATTTTTCCCATCTTTTTTCATTTTGATATCATCTCAGGCTTACAGAAAAGTGGCAAGAACAGAACAAAGAATTCAGCTGCACATTTCCCCCAGATTCTCCAAATGTAAGCATATTACATACCCTCAGCCCAAGTGTCAACATCAGGAAACCAGCTCTAATGCGAAACTGTCCTGTAATCTGGTGGTTGTCATAGTGCTTTCGTGGGGGCGGGGGTCCTCAAGAGCCTTTCAGGGAGCCCGCGGGTCCACCTCCACTTAATGTTAAACATTACCTCCTTGACTTCCGGCCTGTCACGAGAGAAAAGTTTAGGAAAGGCTACAACAGATGACATGCACAAGCAGATCCGAGAAACCCATTTCCCTCTAGAAAGCCAGACGTTGAAGAGATCCTCGAAAATGTCACACATGGCCAGTCTTCTATTGTTTTTTTAGAAAATACTTATTTTTCATAAAAACATGTTACGTTAATATGTCATGCTGCATTATTATTTTTAAATTAATTATTAAATCCTTTTCCAGCTTTCATTTCTAATATGCTTGATGTTTTGATGTGAGCCACATGAGCAAGGGCTCTTTGGGGTCCTCAGTATTTTTTGGCAAAGTAAACGAGGTTGTGGGACCAGAAGTTGGAGCACCACGATCTCCCAGTTGCCCCCGATGTCCCCTGCTGTCCGTTCCTGGCGGGGCGCATCCAGGACGGTGCGCTGCCTGTGGTCCCCAGGTCCCCTATTCCCCTCGAGCCCAGGAGCCCTTGCTCGGTCTGTCTCTCGTGGCCTCGGGACTGGGAGAAGTGCCGGCTGCTGGTTTTACAGGCTGTCCCTCGACGCGGGGTTTTTTGCTGCTTGCTCCTACACCTGGAGCCAGAGTAAGTGGGACCAGGTGACAGGACCATAGCAGCAACACGTCCTTCAGCCTGCAGTCGGAGGAGCAGAGCCCTTCCTTCTGCTCCGGAAGCTGTCCGTGCATTGAGCACAGTTCATCTGAGAAAGAGCAGGGCAAGGAAGACAAAGGGAGCTGGGTCCTACGGTGGCAGAGGGAAGCCAGAGTGGGACTCAGCGAAACTCACACTGTGGCCTGAATTTAAAATCAATTTGACAATAATGACTTAACTCGATTCCGGCCCTCTCACTTTATTGCTCCTCGGGGCCCATTCTGATGCTTAATGCTTCTGCCCCAAGAATAGAAAAAATTAGATATTGAAATTCTGCAAATGCCGTCATTTGAAAATCTCCAGGGAGAGGATTCTAGAGAATTGAGGAGTCACTGAATATGAAGATTTGTATTTTTGGATAAGGAAAGTGGTGGACAAAGTGCAATGTGCCTAGCAGTGATTGCAAAGAAGTGGGAACAAATAAAGCCTCGCGGCCCCAAACCACACTGCTGTAGGGATTCACAAGCACAAATCTTCCCATCCAGTGTCCACAGCAATTACAGATGTTGCATTCATCCAGCTCCTCAAATAATTTTATGTCAATCTCTAGGACATCAGAGCCACAGATCTGTCCATTCTGTAACCCCAAAGTTCTGTCAATGAGCAGTTTCTCAAGACCCAAAGCATGGTTAAATAAAATCTCATTTTTGTTTTAGAGGCCCTTTCTCTAATAATTTGGGACAGATTCAAAGGAAACAATTCCCTAGTTCCAATGCACTTACAATTAACCAGATTCTAAATGGGGGCAACATTCCATTTGGGGGAAGGAATTGTTGTTCTGTTTGAGACACAGGTGATGTTTTTGTAAGAAAACAGTAGTCCCGGCAAGCTCTTTTTAGGGCACCTACTTTTTGGACATGTCTGTTTCTGCATAGTGATGGGAAGTTTCAGTTAACTTAGTTATGATTCCTTGGACTATTTAGATGTGTACAAGGTAAGGAGGCACCGTGGCTGTGTGGTCTTGGGCACGTGAGCCTTCCTTTTTTAAGATTTTATTTGAGAAAGCGAGAGCAAGAGAGAGAGAGAGAGAGCACAAGTGGGGTGAAGGGCAGAGGGAGAAGCAGACTCCCCGCCGAGCAGGGAGCCTGATGTGGGACTCGATCCCGGGACTCCAGAATCCTGACCCGCGCTGAAGGCAGATGCCCAACTGACTGAACCACCCAGGCGCCCAAGTTAGCCTTCCTAAGCTTTAGTTTCTTCATTATGAAGTGAAGATATGGAGAAACTGTAGGAATTGAATGAGATGGTGTGTGTAGATGGCTTGGCACCGTGCCTGGAACCTAGAAAGTACTGGGTACTGTTCGCTGTTATGATACAGCATTACAAATATTATATTACATATCACATACCATTATGTATTATGTTCATATACAACCTACAATTATAATTTAATACCATAGATAATAATTACTATAATCATAAGATATAATTTATCTGCAAAACCCTCCCAATTTCACTCCCTTTTGACTTGGATCCCTTCAGATGTGCTTAGAGCTAACACATACGTACAGTGTAATGAGTGGTTATAAGAATATTCTGTTTTTCATCTTTTTCCTTCCCGATCTTTTAAACGTATCCTAAATTTATCTTTCCTTCCTCCACCCACCCACTGCACAGTTAAGAAGCATTCTCTTTGAGGACACGGGGCTATTTTTTTCTTTTCCCTTGGTCATCTCTACCGTCCCCGGAGCACTGCTTACAAGGTTTCTGCCAGCAAAGGATGAAAGAAGTGCTGACGGAATTGACAAATGTCCCAGTTGCTCATGAACTTGACAAAGGGCCGCCGGCTTGACGCCAGCGATGTGGTGGGAAACAGGAGCCCCAGCAAACTGGTCCGAGAGACAGTCATACAAAAGGGCAATCCTAAAACCGGACTCAAGGGCAGATATGGGCGGTGATGATTGTGGGGTTATTGCAGAGGTCAGGGAGGCCCTGCTATGTGTGTTGGGATGGGCAGCAGTGAACCAGCTGGAGGAGAGGACAGTGTGAGGTGGTCCGGTTTGTGCAAGAACGTGACAAGCCGGAGTTCCCGAGGCCGAAAGGGCGAGCAGCATGGCAGGATGCAGGCAGATGGGCCGGCGGGCTGATCTTGGGCAGTCTTGTGCACCCCACCCCAGCACTTGAACTTTATCTTGGAGGTGAGGGATAAACACTGAGGGGTTTTGACCCGGCCAACGCTTTCAACTTTAACTACTTTACTTTTCCTGTTTGTGTGTACCTTCTTCTTTTGTTTCTAGTATCAAGAATAGAATGTCGGCTCTGGTTGAAATTGGAGCCCACGGGAGGGGAAGGAAGCGGCTGCGTGTGCTCATCGCCTCCCACCTCCAGGTCTGAGTGTAAAGCGCTCCGTGGTCCTGACTCCAGCACCACTCTGCACGCCCACGCACCAGCCTGCGGAAGGGGCAGATTGCCTTTTAGGGCTTCTTTCTCTTCCCTTGATGTTCATCTTCACCTGATTTCATCCGAATGAAACGGTGCTGGTGCAGTGAGCGGAGCCTCCTCACGGGGCTCTTTCTGGGGTATTTTGTGTCTTCTAACCCCATTTGACCTCTTGAATAGTGAGGCCACACTTTGGCTCCCCCTGCAAAATAAACCTGACTACCAGGCAGGTAGCCTTGATGGAGTGATGCTCCAACTCTGGGTTCAGAGTCTTCTTCTTCCTCTCGGGAGGCGTCATTGTCTAACGTCATAGTTTTGTTGCTTCTCTCCACAAGCCTGGGACTATAGTCGTCATGTTCTGATGAGAAGGATGACAGGATATAACAGCACCCAGAAGACAAGTCTTACGATTTGCAGCGGACATTTTTTTCCACGTCTTAAATAAATGTTTCCTATAATGCAGCATTTCCACATAACTCTTTCAGCATGTACCTCCTTTAATTTGGGTTATTTATCGTATTTCTGTCCCCCAACTAGACTGAGTTCACTAAAAGCAGAAACCATATTTCATTCACCTTTGACATCTCATCCCCATAAGATCGATACAAACTGCAGAGAGCAGTTTAGCAAATATTCGTTCTGTCCAATTATAGCAACAGCGAGAATATTGCCTGGGAACCAGAATCATGTTCTCAATTCAGAAATATTTATTCCCCCCCCCACCCCGAGAGAACCCAGGGTCTTTTTAAAAATGCTGATTTGCAGTCTGAAGCAGCTTAGGTGAAAAATACAAGAAGCAGAAGAGATGAAGCAGCACTTTTGGATGTTGTAATTAAACCTAGCGCTTGTTTTTATTACAGCTCTTCAGGTGTAATCATGCTCTCGAGTCCACGCGATGTCATAGAATCACAGGACTGAGAAGGTCTCAAAAGGGCGCTATGGAAACGGGAGTTTAAACTTCTGCAAACAATTGCTGACCCTATAGTTTTCTTTTAAAATATCCAGGAAAGGAAGGACACATAGAGGTCCAGTTTTGTTTTTTTTGAATAATATTTTTCTTTTTTAAAGACTGACGTAACGTGCAATGTTATATTAGTTTCAGGTGCACGACATAGTGATTTGACAATCCCGTGAGCTGCTCAGTGCTCACCACAATGAGTGCAGTCACTGTCTGTCACCAAACATTGTTACAATATTATTGACTATATGCCCTGTGCTGTCTGGGATTAAGAGGTACAAATTTCCAGGTATGAAGTGATGAATAAGATTTTGTCTTTTTTGGTTGGGGTTTAACCATCTGATACTTCCATTCTCCTCAGTTCTTCCTTTTCTTGCTGCTTCTGGCGGCGCTCTGAAACCCTTTCTTTTTTTGAAGGGAACTTGAAATCTCCCACTTCTCTACAATACAGGACAACTTCACCATCAGTCCTTGTTTCTTGAGCATGTGCCTACAGGATGGGGGCCTCTCTCGGCTTTGGTTGATTCCAGGACAAAAGCAGCGCATTCCCTAACAGGGATTTGGGGGACTGAGATTTTTCTTCATCTCATTACTTTTTCATGTACTCCTCTAAATAGATGAATGTGTTCCTTCACTCTTTCAACATACTGCTCCCTTTCCAGAAATAGGACACAACCCTGTTTCCTCTTTCTTTGGTCCCCTGCTCAGGTCAACACCCATCATCTGGATGTAGACTCAGAGTTGATGACAGGGTACTAAAAAAGGCCAGACCACTCCAGATTGTAACATTCATGGGTGGTTAGAAGTGCTGGTGACTCAGTTCCTGGGACCTGCCAAATACCACCATTTGCAACACAAACTCTGCTTTATCATTATTGTTTTTAAGTCTTCGTTGTTTCCCACCAGATTTCTAGGTTTTCCTGCTTACTCATTTTGTCCTATTCTCAGACTTAGTAGAGGGGGGCTGTTCCTTTCTCTCTACTCTTCAAGGCCAAAGGATTCTGAAGGTCAGCACAGTGTGTGTGCTGGTTGTCCAACTGATTTTCTTTTCTTTCTTTTCTTTTTTTTTTTAAAGATTTTATTTATTTATTTGAGAGAGAGAGACTGAGAGAGAGAGAGCATGAGATGGGGGAGGGTCAGGAGGGTCAGAAGGAGAAGCAGACTCCCTGCCGAGCAGGGAGCCCGATGCGGGACTCGATCCAGGGACTCCGGGATCATGACCTGAGCCGAAGGCAGTCGCTTAACCAACTGAGCCACCCAGGCGCCCCATCCGACTGATTTTCTTTAGTCACATCAAGGTATATGGATTGTACCAACTCTCAGATTTGGTTGTGGACTTCCTGGCCTGCGGTCTTGAGAACGACTTTTGATAAATGTGATGGTATGAATACCAGTCACAGTGCTAAGGGGGTGGAATGGGAGGGGGAATTTAGTGGTGGGAGTCAGGAAGACTTCCTGGAGAAGGGGGCTATTTGGTGCCCTAAGTCTTGCCAAGGAGAAGGCCAGGTAAAAAGGACAGGATTGTAGAGGGAGGCGGTTCCAGGAAAACAGAATAGCAGGTGCAAAGGCCTGAAGGTGGGAGAGAACATGGCCATGTTCAGGCAAACTCGCCGAAGTTCAGCCTGGCTTACTCATCAGACACAAGGCTGGGTAGGTGAGGGATGAAGATGAAGCAGGGTACACACTTTTGTCATGCTGGGCCTTGCAAGTCATGTTAAGAAGGTGAGAGTGATGGAGAACTACCTAAAGGTCTTAAGATAGGAAATGGCATGATTAATGGTAATGTTAGAGGACTTACTGTGGTTTTGATGTGAAAAACTAGGGGCAGGGGGACTCCAGTAGCTGGATGTAGCAATAAGCCCCTGGAGAAGTTGGCGGCCTGAACTGAGGAGGAAAAAAATTAGGTGAATTTGAAAAATGTAAATTATGTAAAATGGACAAATGGGACATTGTACGCTGCCACTCCCATCATATTTGTAATTAGAATTATGCAACAAGACTTGACCCCAACCAGTGGAATTAGGGACTACAGCCAGCTCTTGGGGAAGCCACAGTGAGGAGTAGGAATTCCGCGGTTTCTTTGATTGACAGTTTGCTTCTAATTGGCCTAGAAGTAGAGTGACCAGCTTTCTGGGGCATAAGATCCCTGCTTTGCATGTATTGTGGGATTGGACGAGCATCCTGTAGGAGATAAGTGCCGGCCCAGATAATTTCCTGTCTCAGCACTGATCAGAACACACCTGAACCACTGTGACTAGTTCTAGAGTCCACATTTTAAAATGATCATAAGTGGAACCTCCACAGGGAGGAATCGGAAAGTAAGAGGCACTCAAAACACATCATACAAAGAAGAGGTCAAGAAAGTTAATTTATTAAGAAGAGAAGATGCAGAGGGTGACACATAATAGTCCTCTTTAGATACCTGCAGCGTTCTTAAATGTGAACTGTGTGGCTTCAGAAGGCTGACCTGGGGGTCAATGGAGGGACAGAAGTTCCCAGGGGATAGAGAATAGCTCACCCTGAGCTCTAAGTCTGGGCCTGGCTACGATATGGAGGCAGTGTGCGCCCTGCCAATGTGGATATTCAGCAGATCAGGCTAGGACCTCAAGAGTCTCTTGGCTCGTGACTGCATCATTCCACTCCGTCTCCATGGTCACACTGACTTCTCCTGTGTCACATGGTTCTCTGCCTCTCATAAGGATAATTGCGAGTGGATTTAGTGTTTGCACTAATAATACAGGATAAGGTCTCAAAATCCTTAATTTAGTTGTATCCGCAAAGACTCTTTTTCTAAGTAAGATAACATTTGTAGGCTTCTGGGATTAGCATGTGGAGCTATCTCTGGGAACTGTTCTTCAGCAAGCTACTGCAAGCTTCAGGGTCATTTGCAGAAGTAAGGAATCACCAGTATTTTCTTTTATTATGTATCCTAGACAGCTGAACTCATGGTCTTCTTTCCCTTCTCCTCCTTCACCACTTTTTGTTATGGTTATCTTTACAAAGTTATCTATAGATTAAAGGATAATTGAATGGAAAATGGGATCACAACATAACCAGAGGAGAATGGACATCACTCAGAGATCCTGACCTTGAAATGAAAGCAACAAATAATAGTAATACTTTCTGTTGACTATTTTTTTTTTTAATGTTAGGACAAAGGGTGAGCATGTTTTCAGTTGGATCAGGGATGGTAAGTTCCATTATCTTATAAGAGCATTTGCTTTAGAAGTGTAGTATAGAAGAAGGGTGGATATTGGTGTAGAGCAGATAAAGGAGTAGACGTCTTTGGACTTTTTCACCTTTTGTGATTGCCTGGTATCTGAATTATTATGGTATGTTTAGGAGATTCCCTACTTATGAGGCCAGATTAGCCTCCAGTGTTGAAACTGAAAATGCCAAGCATTTGCTTGCAACTAGGGCATGGTCAGTTTTTCCACACTATGACAGGAGGACTCCGGTGCTGCCCATTCACTCTGGGGCACCTGGAAGTTGTGGCTGCAGCTGCTTCCAGCTACCAGGGGTAGCTTTGAAGAGATTCTAGTGACAGCATCAGCATCCAGTGGGGGGTGTCCTTGGCAGCGCAAACTGTGGTGACTATGTCCAGTTATGGGGATGTAGCACCTTTATGGAACAAGTTCTATGGGATTTTTGGGTTTCTTGGCTATTGTAGCCTTCAAGTCATGTATTCCATAATCTACCCCACATGTTTTAACTACATCTCCTTTCAGTTCAATTAGCCAGAGTTTGCCTCTTACGCTTGCAACTAAATACCCTGATTCAAACAAATTGGTTAATTTTATTAAAAATACAATAAAATGAAGGATATTGTCCCGAAAATAGGATAAAAATATGAAGAGGTAAAAAATGTAAAGGGAAAAAATAAGAAAGTTGGAGATCAAACCAGAAGAACGAGCATCTAACCAAAAAGAATTCCAGAAAGAGAAAAGTGAGAAAACAGGAAGAAATTATCAGAGAAATAACGGAAAATTTCTCTTTTGAAGGCAGAGAGTTTCTAGACTAAAAGGGTCCACCAGTTACCCAGATACAACAAATGGAAAAAGGCCCACATCAAGACATATTACTTTGAGATTTAGAAAGACAGATAAAGAGAAAAAACAGATTACAATCAAAGGATTAGAATTCAAATGGCTAGATTACTGGACTCTAGAAGATGGTGGAGAAAGGTCTTCAAAATTCTAAGGGAAAATTACTTTAGGTTTTTATACCCGACCAATCTATCAATCAAGATACACACCAAGAAGTCAAAAAATCAATTTTCTGTGTATCCTGTCTCAGGAAGTTATTGGAGAATATGGTTCAGTGAATTGATAGAGTAAAGAAAGAGAAAGACATGGTATTTGGGATTCAGAGGAGAGAATACAGAAGAGAAATGAAGGGGAGTTTTAGGATAAATAGCTGAGCATCAAGGCTAGCGACCTACTGGGTCAGGATGGACAGCTTCATCCTCAGGAAAAACAGAGCTAAATTAAATGGTTGGATAGTATTTGAGTTGCATAATTATCAATAGGCATGCATTGAATCAGTTGGAGCATTTGAAAAACCTTAGAATGAGTACATAGAAAACTAAGCAATGAAAAATAAAGCAATAACTAACTTAGGAAAAAAAACTTTAGGAACAAAAGTTGTATGTCAATGGAAACTTACAGCAAACTATTTTGACTTCGAAGTAGACAATATTTACATAATCAAAACTCTAAACTGTTGATTTAATAAAAAGCTGTGATAGGAGTAAAGAGGGAGTGTAAAGAAGGGATGGAGATTACACACTTGGAGAAACTTGAAAAGGTTGGGATATCGTGGGTTTCTCATGCAGCATATACACCTTACAAGTCTGATGTTTGATTGATGTTGTCTGTTCATGAACTTCTGCAAAATTAAGTGGAGCCACTGCAGATCAGGAGCCGGGGGACAGGCAGGGTGCCATTTTCTAAGTGCTGGGTGGGTTTGAGGTCTAACATGCTCCCTCAGATGATCGGGGCCTACAGGGCCAGCATGAAGGCTGTAATCCTTCTCCCTTCTGTACTGTTGGAAGACAGAACCGATTTCTCACAACACTCTTGAGTCTGGACATGGCTTCAGGACTTTTTTCATAATGCAGCACTCCAGACAGCAGCTCCTCATTGAACGGAGTTGTTCCTGCAGGTGAAATCTGTTTGCCTTCCTTAGTCAGTGAAGACCTTATTAAATGTAATCCTCAGTTCTCCACATCAGCATTCCAGTAAGGTCTGGCTTCTCCCCATTCTCAGATAACAGTATAGATTACAACATACTGTCACACATATTGTTTTATTTACTAGCGTAACAGCCCTCTGAGGTATCATGTATTATTACATTCCACGCATTATAAAATAGAATAACTTCAGTTCCTCTAGGGGAGCATTGCTATGCCCATTTTACCGATAGGAAAACGGGCTTAGAGACGTGGCTTGCAGAAGCTTACCAGTCGGTGAATAGCAAAACCAGGAGTAGAGGGGAGCTTGGACTTCTTGCAGAGCAAGTTCTCAGTTTCTTTCCAACACTGTTGCTACCTCCAGGTTTCCAGTCATTAAATTCCAGTCCTTGAGCCACATGTCTGGTGGAATGCTGTTGTTCAGTAGGACTTTTGTCTTCCCCATGGTTCTACCCTCTCTCTCTCTCTCTCTCTCTCGTGTATGTGTGTAACCCTCACTTCTTTCAGGCCCTTGAAACCCTACGAGATCTTCTATTTGGCCAACCACAGAATTTAATAGTCTTGCAAGCACAATTATTTTTCTTAGGAGACCCAGTTGTCTTTTTTTTTTTTTTTAGATTTATTTGAGAGAGAGAATGAGATAGAGAGAGCATGAGACGGGGGAGGGTCAGAGGGAGAAGCAGACTCCCTGCCGAGCAGGGAGCCCGATGCGGGACTCGATCCCGGGACTCCAGGATCATGACCTGAGCCGAAGGCAGTCGCTTAACCAACTGAGCCACCCAGGCGTCCCAGGAGACCCAGTTGTCTTAGAAAGACATACATATATGACTGGAAAGGAAATTCCCAACACCACTCTGCACCTGTGTGGCCTTGCAGACAGCTGCTGAGAGGGGCTAACTAAAGGGTGTGCGGGTGTTTAACCCTACATTAACAAAGTATCTGGGGCAATAAACGTGCAGACGTCCTTTCTTCAATGTTCTGGACTCGGTCTTTGCCATATATCTAAGGCATTTGGATCCTTACTGGAAAGGTATGTTTTAAAATGGAAACATGGTTATTATATCTAATTTTCTGTCTCTCTCACCCCTAGGACTTCCCATCAGACTGAGATTTCCAGGTACTTCCTTCTATTGAAATTGTAATTCTCTTTCTCTCATTTTCTCTCTCGCTCTCTTTTTCTTATGCAACTAGAATCTATCACTAGATATTATAACTGTTAGAAATTTTTTAAAGAAAAAAAACCCCAAGACATGGCACTTGAATATTAGAAGCAGTTGTCATGAGGGCTGGGGGAGGTTACGTAGGACTGTTGTGCTTTTCCATTTGTGCTTTTATGTATTTCGTAATTAGGAAAAAAGTTACATAAAGATGTATTTTAGGAGCACCTGGGTGGCTCAGTCGTTAAGCGTCTGCCTTCGGCTCAGGTCATGATCCCAGGGTCCTGGGCTCGAGCCCCGCGTCGGGCTCCTGGCTCCACGGGGAGCCTGCTTCTCTCTCTCCCTCTGTCTCTTCCCCCTGCTCGTGCTCTCTCTCTCAAATAAATAAATAAAATCTTTTTTAGACTGTGCTTGTTAAAATGGTGATGAACATCTCTGCAACAAAATACAGATGCCAGGGTATGCCTGAATCTATGATATTTTTATGTTAAGCAAATACAGACATACAGTGAAATAGCCAAATTCAGATGAATTTCTAAGCAAAACCAGGCATGGTTAGAGGTATTTATATTTGCAAATCTGATTTGTACTACACCTATAACTACTTCTTTGTCAATAAGAATTATTTCCTTAGGGAACCTTGGAGGGAAACTCTGGGAAGCCATGGGTGTAAGGGAAGTGATCAGGCAATACCTAATAGGAATGTTCTAGAACATTTCAACACGGATAGGAGAAGATTGATGGCCCCTGAGATCCCTTTAAGTCTAAGGTTTCTAAATGCCTTTAAAAAGGCATGCAGGGCCAAAAAAAAAAAAAGGAAAAAAAAAAGCAAAGAGGAACGTTGTATTTCTAGTTTTGAGGTGATTCTCTCTCGAGGAAGATCATTTGCGTTAACTAGCACTTAACTTACGCAGCAACTTTCTTGAGTACAAGATCACGGCATACACTAAATGATGCTTTTCAAGGGCAAAATACCCCGTCTCCAATTGCTACAAGTTCATCATGTTTCCTCATGTGTGCAGTCTTGCTAGATCAACGCTCTAGCTGATGTTTGGAGTCCAAACCTTCTATTTAAGCTGCAGATTCTGAGCTCAGATCTATCTGGTTTTATGGCCGTGACCACCTTCTCACATCTCTAGAGCGCAGCAAAACAGAAGAGGCGGTGTGGGAGGATTCCCCATGTCCAGCCCCGGGCTCCACAGTCCGCTAGGACCACGGATGGGGCTCCACACAGAATCATCCTCACAGCTGTGATTTATTACAGGGAAGCATACCGAGGAAAACCAGCAAAGGGCAAAGGTGGAAGGGGCCGAGCTGGGGGAAGCCAGGGTCCCATTTCCATTCCAGGGGTCCTTTTCCAGTGGAGTCACATAGACACGCTTGAATCTCCTCAGGACAATATGTGTGAAGTGTTGTCCACCAGAGCAGCTCATTAAAGAGCGGGGGACGCGCCCCTCTGCCTGCCTCTGCCAGGCGTGTTTCAAATTCCAGACTCCCAGAAGGAAAGCAGGTGCAGCCTAAGTCCTATTATTGGTGCAAACCGTCTAAGCACAGTGAGCTTTTCTTATCGACTAATGGTGGGAACCCTTCCAAAATCTAAGTTTCTAGAAGCCAGCCAAAGGCCAGCCTTGCAAGCAGAACTTTCTAAGGATAGCCGTTTAGGACTGTGATGTTCATTCTTTCCTGCACAGTGGTCCTTTAGAGGTTTTCTGAAAAAGAGGTTCTAGCCTTGCTAGCAAAGGAAGGCTTTTCTTTTATGGTTTTTGGAGGGAGTTTAACTACTCTACAAACTTCCCTTTCTTTCTAAACCAGAAAGAACAGGAACAATTATAGCGGGAGAATAGGAGGTTTTTTTTTTTAATCCTTCAAACGGAACCAAATAAGTAGAGGCTTGTCCACATGAGCATCACGGCTTGGTGCAGGTTAATAGCCATGAAAGAGATCCCTTACCACAAGCCAGCGTCTGCCTTAAGTATGTGTTGGAGCAGGAAAAGATCCACGTATAAGGGCTCCAGTAAGCACTTAAGAGGCATCCTGCTGGTGCTGACTTCAGGTTTAATGTGCAGTCATCACATTAAACAGTGTTTACTCGCCGGGATCCCACTGTGTCTGGCCGGGCCAGCTCCCTGATGTTCTTTCTCTCACCTGTGTGCCCTGTCTGGCCCTCCGTCTCTAGCCCTTTGACCTGCCTTCCTCGTGGCTGCCAGTCCCCCGTCCATGTCCTAGGCACCCTCACCCCGGGAACAAGAAAGTTGCCTTGTTTCTTTCCTCTTTGCTTACTAGGGTCTCTTGGAGAACCTGGTAAGGGAATGGCAGCGGGAGGAGGAGGGGTCAGCGGCACTCTCCTCTGGAGAGCTGAGTGGGTTGAACCAGATGAATGGCCCCGTCCCCAGCCCCCTGGGCGCTTGGCAGAGAGCATCAGGGCCTTTTCCTGGTGTCTGCCACAGCCCTCCCAACCCCTCAAGATTGGCATATAAATGGAAGCCTTCTTCCTGGGACCAATAGGCTTTAAGTTCCCTTTAACTTATACAATAAGGTATGCGTCTTTTCCAACTACAACCATATGAACCTAGAAACAAATCACAAGAAAAAAACCCTGAAAACACACAAACATGTGGAGGCTAAACAGCAGGATACTAAACTACTGGGTCAATGAAAAAACCAGAGAAGAGAAGAAGAAATACATGGAGGCAAATGAAAATACAGCACTGATTATCTCTAACAAAACAAAGTTTTCATGTGCTTGACTTTCACTTACGTTGACAGAGATCGTAAAGCCTACTAGTAGTTACGTTTTAACTGTATTATGAACATCCCCAGACTGCCTGTTAATTAAGCACAGTGAGAAGCAGAATGCATGTATGTATGAACTGCTCTCCGGGACCAGCAGGCCGTCCCGGAGGGTCTTAGCTACAGACTGAGGGGCTACCCCGTTACTCGGTGGGGGCTCTGGCCTGAGTGCTAAGACGGAGGTCTGCCTGGAGGCGGCTCGCGGGCCTTCCGTCCTTCCAGCCCAAATGCTCCGGGAGGCCACTGCCATCTGGTGGCCGAGCGAGGAAGCACACCCGCGGGACGGGGGAGGCGGGAGGCGCGCCTGCGCTTCAGGGCGGACTGTCCCGGCTCCCAGCCGGGGTCCCCGCGCAGCTGGTACGGACCTTGGCAAGTGGCTCCGCTCGGAGTTCCCGCATCTCGCTCCTGCCCAGGGGCGGCCTCTGCTGTCCGTCCCTTGAGCATCACTGAGGACACGTCTATAGATATATAAGCATATATACAATTTAGCCTTTCTAAAAGAAAAAAAATAGGCGCATATTTTCAAAAATTTTTATTTGAGAGACAGTGAGAGAGAGAGAGATAGCGAGAGAGGGAACACAAGCGGGGGGAGGGGCAGAGGGAGAAGCAGGCTTCCCGCCGAGCAGGGAGCCCCATGCGGGGCTCGATCCCAGGACCCCGGGACCATGACCCGAGCCGAAGGCAGACGCTTAACGACTGAGCCACCCAGGTGTCCCAAGTTTTCAGTTTTTTAATCGCAATTTCTGGGTTTGTGCCTTATGTAGGAAGAAAAAAAAGGTCTCAATTCTCCCGCGTCCTCCTGGTACCTTGTCCTGGTTGCGTCATCTACAGCAATCCGGGAGGAACAGGTCCTTTTTACCCAGGGCTGTTGGGAGGACGTCCCGCCGCACCCACCCCATCTCGCATCAGAACCCGCGTTTTACCAAGCTCCCTAGCGGGATCCACCTGAAGACCGAAATCAGAGAAACGCAGCTTTGCGTTTCTCCCTGTTAGGCAGCGGTCCGACCCTACAGGATGGATGGACGGGCACTTTCTCAGCTCACCCGAGGTTCACTAGGTGGTGCATGGGGATTTTTAAACGATGCTGAAGACTCAGATTTAAATTCAGAAAATGGTGAAGACCAGACTGGACTTGCTGGTCGCTCGGCCAGGAGGGAAAAACGAGGCTCAGGGAGTGCGAACAGGTGTGTGCCCCCGAGCAGTGGTCCCAGAATGCCTGGTCCCGTCCTCTGAACGCTTTATGCTCTTCTGGCCCTTGGTTTCAAGGTCTTCACTGGCTGAACCTGGTCTTTTCTTCCTGATAAGCGCCGGGGACAGGAGCAGAACCTGACGGTGCGATCAAGCTCTAGAACTTTCTGGGAAGATCAGCCTCGCCAGGACGGGCCCCATCTGAGCTGGTGCTGGCCGTCGGCTGGTCACCCTCATTGCCCCGGGCGGCGACCAGCGCCGGAGCCCTCCCCATCTGTCACGCAGAGCCTCCGGGGGGGGGGGGGCAAAGACGGAGGAGGAGACCCCTGGCAGCCCTCCTTGGGCAAGAAGAAGAAACCAGGAATTCTTATTCCCTCCCAGCTGGTCGCACATCACGAAGGGAGGACCGTTCTGTCTATTCCTGTGAGCAAGCTCCCTTTGGAGTGGTTTGTGCAACTGATTTGATGAGGCTCCTGATTCTTCAGACAGATTTCGGAGCCCGCGGCGTTCAGGTGGGTGTCGGTCCTTTCCCGGGAAGCTACTGCTCCACGAGCTTTAATCACTCAATCCAGTGTCCCAGAGCCGGAGGGCCAGCCGAGGGAGTGGCCTATTGTCTTGGGGGATTGAACAACTCAGAGGCTGGCTCCGGTTTGGTAAACAGATGGCGCCCAAATGGGGGCTTTCCGACAGATAGGCTGGCCCCCGCCCCGGGGCTGCATTTATGAAGCCCGACTCAAAAGCAGTCAAGGGCTGGAAGGGGGAGGAGGAAAGCCTTCTCCAGGCTGAGAAGGTCGTTGCAAGCTATTGCACACCCTTTACTCGGAGCCCCACTCAAGTAGCCGATGCGGACCAGCTCTTTTCCTCTTCCCTCCCAACCCCAAGGCGGGAGCTTCCTCCCCAGCTTTATGGGGTGCGACTTGAACCAGCTCTTCTCCCCCCCCAAGGCGGGAGCTCCCCCCCACCCCCCGCCCGCCCCCCCCCCCCACCCAAGGCGGGAGCTTGCTTGCTTGCTTCCTTGCTTCCTTCCCTCCCAGCTTTATAGGATGAGGGGCATGGGGGTGCGGTCACAGGGCAGTTAGCTGAAGGGGCTCCATGTGTGCTGGGCCGTCTATACTCATTATGGAAAGTGGGGCCTTCTGTGTAGCGCTTTAGGGGCGATGAGAAGCCTTCCCGCGTCCGGGGCAAGGCCTGCAACACGCAGCCCCGAGAGAGGTCACTGGGGGCATGAGCAGGTGGACTCAGCCTTGTCAGCCCTCCTTACTGTCGTCCTGGGCTTTGTTTCTGTGCTGTAAGATCTTGACCCGCCCCCATGGCGTTAGCAGGACAACAGAGGCGGGAGGGAGGCGGGGGGCAGTGGGGGTGGGCAGTGCACACGGGCTTCCAGAGTGGGGGGGGTCTCCCGACCAGCTGCATCAACATCACCTGGGAACTTGTTAGAAAGGCCCCATCCAAGACAGGCTGCGTCAGAAAGCCTGGGGTGGGACCCACACTCTGTATTACTACCTAACAGGCCCTCTAGGCGATTCCAATCCACTCTAGCCCTCCAGAACCCCTGGGTCGGGAAGTCAGTGCTGCTCAGACAGGCTGGATCAGCGTCATCTGGGAGCTTGCTGGAAATACAGGGTCTCAGGCCCCACCCTCCTGAGACTCTGACTTAATTAGTCCAGCAGAAAGGAGCCTAATTATGGGTAATTTTATTTTATTTTATTTTTTTTAAAGATTTTATTTATTTATTTGACAGAGAAAGACATAGCGAGAGAGGGAACACAAACGGGGAGTGGGAGAGGGAGAAGCAGACTCCCCGCCGAGCAGGGAGCCCGATGCGGGACTCGATCCAGGGACTCCAGGATCATGACCTGAGCCGAAGGCAGTCGCTTAACCAACTGAGCCACCCAGGCGCCCTATGGGTAATTTTAAAAGCTCCCAGAGCAATTCTGATTGTGCTATGGACTGAATGTTTGTGTCCCACTCCCCCTGCCAGATTTGTATGTTGACATCCTAATCCGCAGTGTGACAGTCTTTGGAGGTACGGCCTTGGGGAGGTAGTTGGTTTAGACTGATCATGAGGATGGGGCCCTGATGATGGGATTAGTGCTTTTATAAAAAGATAGCGGAGAGGGGAGATCTCTCTCTCTCTCTGGACACAGGCCAAGAAAAGGCCCCATGACGGCATCACCGGGAAGAGAACTCTCATCAGAAGGCGGCCGCGCTGGCCCCCTGAGGGTCCAGCCTCCAGGACTGCGAGAAATAAACGTCCGTGTCATTCTGCTTCAGCCATCTGACCGACGAGGGCCTGCAGCTCAGGCTGGGGATTACTGCTCTAAGAAAGAAACTGTGAGATGCATGTTAGGTTCTCCAGGAGAAAAGCTGGTCCCAGGGTGTGGATGACTTTCCTCGGCAGGTTTACAGCCTGCCCCTCTGCAGAGAGGGGAGCCCGGGAGCTCAGGCCAGGTGTTCTAGGTGGTACCGTGTCAGCAAATGGTACCTTCGGGTTCGCTCAAGGGAATGACGCCGGGAGCTCAGACCAAGCTGCTGGTAGTGTGAGCTGAGAGCCCCGAGACGCAGGGCTGGGCGGGAGGGGTGGTGGGCGTCCCCCTGGGCTCCCCCCAGCCAGGTCTAGTAAGAACACTTGCCAGCCAGGTGTCTGAACATGAATTCCTCCTTTAAAGCAGCTCGTCCTTCCTCTTCGTAAAATGGATTTCTCCTCACCAGCATTTTCTCCTTACCTCTCAGCGTTACCTTGAGAACCAAATAAGATCACACAGATGGGGACGTGGTTAGTGAAATACTAACTTCCAACGGTCACGGCTGGCAGCCTTTACGGAGTTCTAAGCAGATAGCCTGCAGGCCAATATTTGTAGCTATTTTTATTACTGTGAAATAAAGAGGAGTCCCAGGCCGACAGCTGAGATGCAGCCCGGGTCCCCACTGTCTCCGGCCACTGCGCTCCGAGGGCGTGTCTCCGTGGACAGGCCGCCCCGGGTCCCACTGAGTGTCGCTTGCTGTGCCGTCCGATTGCTTAATGGGGAATGTACCGCGCTCCTTCTTTTTCCTTTACACACGTTGAGAAAAGAAACCACAGGAATCGTGAAATCCGACTTTGGTGAAGCGTGTTGCGGAAGAGCCAGGAAGCCCGTTGCAATCGAGCCTGCAGGCTGCTGCAAGTCTGGGGTGGGTCAGAGAGCCAGGTTCTTACAGGCGCTCAGGCCGGCGTGGACGGGGCGCTCGTTCAGGCTCGTGCTCTGCGAGAAGATGTGGGCCCACGAGCCGGGGCGTGGGGCCTAACGCTTGTCACGTGACCCTGGCGAGAAAGCGAAGGCCTCAGAGCCTCATTTCTTCATCCGTGAAACACAATATCCACTCTTTCAGGATAAATAAGATTCCATAGAGCAAATAGCTTATTGTGTTTGGTGAACAGTCACTGTTATGATCGTTTAAAAAGTCCTTACACACCGGGCTTCAGGGGCGCCTGCGTGGCCCAGTCGGTTAAGCATCTGACTCTTGGTTTCTGCTCAGGGTTGTGGGATCGAGACCCCGGTAGGGCTCCACGCTGAGCATGGAGTCTGCTTCAGAGTCTCTCCCCCTTCCCCTTTGCCCCCCACCCCGTTCATGCTCTCTCTCTCTCTCAAATAAATAAATTCTTAAAAAAAAAAGAACTGGCTTGAGATAAATATCAGTGAAGTTAAGGACTGAAAAATAACAGCATCTTGTGTTAACAGTGGAGACCCAACCGGGCAGGAGCTTGGTTCTGATAACGGGCGGTTCTTGCCATCGGCAGGTAGGTCTGAAAGTGGGCTGTTTCTCTAATTTGAATGCAATGACTGGGATGGAATATGATGAAGTGAGGTTTTTCTGTTTTTTGTTTTTTAAGAAATGCATCTAATCATACATTCTTGAATTGATTCTTTTTGTTGTTTAAGTCCCATTCTTATAGAAAAAGTGTCAATACTTTGTGTAAAAGTGTAATACTTAATAAAATGAAGTCTCAGAGGCCCTGAAGGCCAGAATTCGGCTTGCAGACCATTTAGCAAGGAGGCGAGGGAGACTTCTCCATCACAGACAGTAGTTCTCCTCAAGACGGCAAATGATAGAAGTTTTCTCACTTGGTAAAGTTTTCTACATTAATGACAAATGAATTTATCTTTTCATATGTTTGCTAAACAAAACCACGATGACCACTCTTGGTATAGCTGACTTCGCGTACCTTTGAGAGTCCCGCTTTGCTTCGATCTGGGCAGCGGGGGGCTCGTGCTGCCTGTCCCTCCATCCCTGTTCTATAAGACGTGCCCGCTTCTGACGGGGAGGGTGGGCAGATGGGCTGGGAGCCGTGGTGAACCGTGCAGGGCGAGGTAGCAGGCTCAGGGCACAGAGCCTGGGGACTGACACCGGCAGGACCGCGTGCCCACGTGCCCGAGGGCAGTTGGTGCAGGGCCGAGACATACAACACCGTTCATCTTCAATCTGCTAATGACGAGGGATCGGTTTTCAGCTTCTGCTTGCCTCTCTCTGGGTCACTGCCCGGGTGACCTGACCCAATCCTGGGTCTCCCCACGGCCATAGGATTTACGCCCCACGCCCAGGCTCGCCTCTGAACTTCAGACCCGTGTATCCAACTGCCGCTGGACATCTTGATTTTCTGCTCAGAGCTGTTCCTCCCCCGGCCTGATCGCTCCAGTGAATGCGCGCTCCGTTCTTCCAGTTGTCCAGGAAAAAGGTTGGGTTGCCCTTGACTCCCGTCTTGACATCACACCACATCCATCCAGTCGATGAGCCCATCCTGTTGTGCCCCCTGCAGAGCACACCCTCACTGTATTTCTCCCGGCCACCACTATCATCGACTGTGCTAGGAGCTTCCTGGTCCGCCTCCTGCGTCTGCCCCTGGTCCTGTAGCTGGCTGGCTCAGAGCAGCCAGAGGGGTTCTTCTAAAATGCAAGGCAGGCAATCATCATGTTGCTTCTCTTCTCAAGTCTCTCTAGAATCTCAAGTCGATATAATGACCTGTGAGGCCCCATTCGATCATCTGCCCGGGGCTCCTCCAAGTTCATCTCCTTCCCCTGAGTCTCCTCCTACCCCAGTCACAGGAGCCTCTTCACTGCTCTTCAACTCAGCCTCAGGGCCTTTGCATGGAACTGTTTGTCCTGGGGTGCTCTTTTCCCCGAGACATGTTTGCTTGCTCAGCTCCTTCAGATTTTAGGACTTGGGTCTTCGCTAAGAGCTCTATGTACTTCATCCATGTGTTGCACCTTACTCGAAGTATTAGTCACGCGTCAACAGGGAAACAAATCACTGAGTGTGTGAAACGGGGCATTGAATGCCGCAAATTAATTCTAAGAGCGATGGAAGAGGCCGAGAAGCCTGCGGGGGCAGTTAAGAACCCAGAAGTTAGAGAGGGACTGTATGGCCGGACCCATCACCGGGCCAGAGCCGAAGCTGGAGCCCCGAAGAGACAGCCTGCATGAGAGATGCTGCCCCGGGAGGGAGGGCGAGACCGTCCTCCTCCCCACTCCTGCCCCCGGACGATCGCGCGGATGCGGGCCCGCCGGCAGGGGCGGCACCCAGCGCTCCCGCCCAGCAGGTCCACGGCTTTAGTGTGTCTCAGAGCATCAATCAAGCTTGACCTATTTACAGCTTTTTGTTTATTTGTGGTTTCCCTACCTTGGCTGGAATATGGGGCCCATGGAGGCCGGGGCTCTGCTGTTTTGTTCGGGACGATATCCTTGGCTCCCGAAACAGTGCATATGGTGCCAATAGGCCCCCAGTAAATGTTTGTTGAATGGAAGCATACACCTCAACAGCCGGTGCGTCGGACTCGCGGCAGGCACTGGAGACCTATATATTGAATAAATGAGACTGAGTCATGGTCATACGACCGGCTAAGTGTTATGTGAAAAATAACATGGTGCCGTCTTAGTCGAAATCAACACATCCTCTAACACAAGGCTCCCGAGAAGGTCACATTCATCGTAAGAACCTTGTAACGTATGATGCATTTTCATATGGGACTCCTTCAAACCCCTGGCGTCTTATTTCCAGAGTGCCTTCCATTTCATCCTCATGGATTTTTCCACTTAAAGTCCTCCCTGTTGGGTTCTTTTTGCTTTCTAAGTTTTAAAAATAGCTCAAGAAACCTGAAACTCTGAACTCAATTTGTCAAAAAATAAATAAGCTTCAAAATAAATCTTGTACTGTTTTTTACTAATAAATTGAACACCATAGTTCAGAAATAAATAGACAAAAATAGTTTGTTAAATCTCAAGATTAAAACCAAATATGGCTTTATGGTCACTGAAGCAGTAAAAGCTGCATGAAACTATGAAGAGTGGTCAGACAGAAACATTTCTCTGTTCTGGAAACTTTTCCCTTTAAGGGAAATCCAGTGTGGACTATTCTGTTCATACTTTCCTGATCTCTTCTAGAGATCACATTTTAAGTGACTCCTATTAGGGAAAGCTGGATTTTTATTTTCCTGTGGAAACTTCAGGTAGATAGCGGTATCTGGGTAGTGAGTGAATATAGACTTAAGGTCTATAATTCTGTGACCAATTTGAGGAAGTTAAAGATATTTTTTAGCTACTGAACTTCCTTTTTAGGATTCTTTATACCTGAAGACAAACAAGGGACTGAATTTCAGCCTGAAGATATGTCATGTGTTTAAAATATCTTCAAGACCGAAAGAAAAACATTCTTCCGTTTCCCTGGGGAACAAGTGATGCATTCAGGCGAACGCGGAAGGAGAGTGGCCCCGACAAGCAGGAAGGTCACGGCGCGTTCCCTTTGTCTCCAGGCAAGAGGAGAGTGCAATACCTCTTTCTGTGTGAATTCGCTTCTGTTCCCTGTCCGTGGCTCAGATCTCCGACAGGCATAACTGTTGTCGACGCGGTCCTGGTCATGCTTGCTCTTGAAGCTCTTTGTTTCCAGACCTGCTCACAGACCCTGGAGAAAACTGGCGCACACAGCAAATTGAAACAAACTCTGTTGTTCCAGTTAATTTGTTCCCAATAAGTGGATGGCACAGCTGGGAAAGAATTGCTTCCTAGTTTATTCCGATTTCGGGAAACTCTGAGATCAGCTTCTCGTTTTTCCAATCGTCTGTATTTTGGGATATGTTATTCAGCTCCCCCATTTGAATAATGATGGCAAGTGCTCTGCCTGAAATCCTAAGATGACCCGTTAGTCCCACTCTGAACAACCCTCTGAGCCTGGATCTCTTACTATGCTCTTTCACAGGTCGAGGCACTGAGGCACCGAGAGCTCAGGAACTCGCCCGAAGTCCCTTGGCTACCAGGTGGACGAGGAGCGCCACAAACCGGAGCAGTCTGGCTCCAGAGCCCATGATCCCGCCCAGCCTCCAAGCTAGCCAGGGGAAACTGAAACGCTTCCTTCATGAAGGAAGGTGAACTTGTATTCTGGTGCTCTTCTCTAGGAGAAAAACCTGCCTTCTGAAGCTGCTTTTCCAAGAAAGCAGAGGCCTTGATAGCACCTTGAAGAGACAATAAAACAAAGGGAGTTTCACTGCTATACATTCTAAACAAAAAAATAATAGGAACGTGGGTTCCTCATAGAAGGCAAAGCAGGGAGGGGGTCAGACAGAGAAGAGGGCCTGGAGGCCCAGGAGACGTGGCTGGGAGGTGGCCTGGCGAAGGGACAGTTGCTTGGTGGAGGGTCTTACAATCCCTATAGGATTTTGGAAGTCAAGTTTACTTAAATTTCAAAGGCTGAGTGATACCATCTGACCTCTGAGTTATTCTTATAAATGTTTAATATAGCTCTAATAGTCAACCTGTATTCCTCAGAAAACCGTGCTTTTAGATATCCCACTGGGTTTAAAATAAGATTGTTTTATAATTGAATCTTGTCCTCTCCTATGGATCAATATTTTTCTTGAAAATCAAGCAGAAAGTAACTGCCCGTAAGCAAATCTGAGTGCAATTTCAGATGCCCCCCAAATTATAATATCACAGACATTCATGCCACAGAACTGAGAGTAGACACAAGGAAACAAAAGAAGCTTGACCAACATTTGAGAATCAGCGCTATGCCGCACTGCTCTTGTTAATCAGTGATATGAAGTAGAATTAACATATAGTGCAGTTCACTAACTTCATGCAGTCTTTTTTTTTTTTTTTAAAGATTTTATTTATTTATTTGAGAGGGAGAGACTGAGAGAGAGAGCACATGAGAGGGGGAGGGTCTGGAGGGTCAGAGGGAGAACTGCCGAGCAAGGAGCCTGATGCAGGACTCGATCCAGGGACTCCAGGATCATGACCTGAGCCGAAGGCAGTCGCTTAACCAACTGAGCCACCCAGGCACCCAACTTTATGCAGTCTTAAAAAATATACTCATTAGTGTTGCCCCCGCCATAATCGTGACACAGAACATCTCCATCTTCATGTTCCTCTTCCCTACTCCCCACCCCAGCAAGCAGCGATCTGTTTTCTATCATTTTACTTTTGCCTTTTCTAATTTTTAGATATAAAGGGAATCATATGATAGTGAGTCTTCTGTGTCTGGCTTCTTTCACTTACCAAAGGCTTTCAAGATTCCTCCATATTGTTGCACATGTGGTTTTCCGCCATCTGGATGGATGGACCACAGTTTGTCCATTTACCGATTGATAGACATTCGGGTTGTTTCCGGTTTCAGCTGTCATAAAGAAAGCGATCATTAACATTCATGTACAACCATTTGCATGAGCGTGTTTTCATTTTTCTCCGGTAAATATTTAGGAGTGGGGTCATAGGTCACATGGCAAGTGAATGTTTAACTTTATAAGGAGTAGCCCAACTGTTTTCCAAAGTGGCTGTATAACTTTTTATTCTCACTCCAAGAGAGTTCCAGTTACTCGACCTCTTCTCAGCACTTGGTATTTTCAGTCTTTTTCATTTGAACCATACTGTTAGGTGTGTAGTGGTTATCTCGTTGTGGTTTGAATTAACATTTCCTAAATGATTAAGATGTTAAACATCTCTTTATGTGTTTATTTGCCACTCAGCAAATATTCTGGCCATTTAAGAAAATGGAGTTGTTAGTCTTCTTTTTGGGTTAGAAGAATTCTTTCTATATTCAGGATACAAGTCCTTTATCAGAAACATGTTTTGAAATATTTTCTCCTAATGTGTGGCTTGACCTTTCATTGTTTTAATGTTTTTTGGAAGAGCAAATGTTTTCAGTATTGGTGAAATTTAATTCATCAGTGTTTTCTTTTATGGTTCATGCTTTTTATGCCCTATTTCAAAATCTCTGTTTAAAGCCACAATATTTTTTTAAATATTTTCTTTTAGAAGTTTTATATTTTTCATTCTTCTACTAGAGATCTATGGCTCATTTTGAGTTAATTTTTATGAACCATGTGAGGTAGGGATCGAGGTTCTTTTTGTGTGTATATATGGATATTTGATTATTCCAACACTATTTTTTTTTTTTTTTACAAAGACTAGCATATCTACTATATGCTAGGTATTAAGCTGTACTCTTTAAAATTTACTTTCTATTTCAAACATGCAATAACTCTTCTCTATGTCCCTTTCTAATAGGAATCTGGGAACAATGAACTCAAGGTAGGGAATGTGATTATAGGAATTTCTGAGATTTTCTATGCATATTTTCTATTAGGTGACACTTGCTCAATCTATCACCTCATCAGAATCAAGTTCAACGGACAACCTCCCATTTTCTGGGTCAGAAAATTCATGAAGAGCTTAGCCAAACTTTTGTTTTGAGGGTGGAAAGGTAAAATTTAACCATTAAGAATTTAGAAACTCAACAAATACATGGTGTGTAGCAAAGAGGACAGGAACTTTTCGTCTATAGGTTTTGGCTCAGATGAAACCCAATATTTCAAACACAGGGAGGAAAAGTCTATGTTTCTTGTATATGAGATCGGTGTGTATAAAATCTGATTTTAATTTCTCTAAGGAATGGTTAAATGCATTGGCCTATGCTTGGGAGGTTAGAGGGAACACTATTTTCCTTCTCCTACCAGTTTCCTAATTGTTGGGGGAGCACCTGTCGTGTAATACCTCTTTTATCTCTCGAGGCTCGCGCTCCTATTTGGCAGGTGGAATAACTTATTTGATTGGTGAATTTGGGAACAGAAACTTGGCACATGTAACTCCATCCTCTTTCTTTCTCTTTGGGCTCCATGCAACCTATAGAAGACTCACATTCTTAGGGAGACTTGGTTCTTTCCAGTTCTCCCCATGATTTGTGTGTAATTACGTCTTCTTCTAGAATTTGATATTAGGAACCTAGCTTGCCCACAGGTACATTTACTAATATAAGTTTTATCAGTAAAAAAGGTGGCATTTTCTCTCCCAATTGAGCATCATTTCTCGGTGGTTTCAGAATATGGGTAGGGATGAGGGTTGCAGTTTATTGGACCTCCAACTGCAAAGGTCCAGACAAAATAGGTTGCTAAAGATTGGTTTAATAAATGTCTGCAGTATTTAGTTATTATAAGATACATGGCTTACTTCTTCAAGTTCACAAAGCATAAAATAGGATTAAAGTACAGCGAGGGTTTTGCTTATGCATGATAACTTCTTGTAAAAAGAATCAGGCAGCTGAAAATATCCGTGGAATCTTTGTTGAATAGATATCTAGAACGAGGACAGGTGACTTATGTGAAAGAATAGTTCTATTCCACTTTGAAGGAGAATTCAGATTAAAAGACCTCTGGAGGTTTATTTTTGGTCCATGAATTTATTGATAACTATAGATTTTTTTCAGCACATGAACAATACTAAAAATAAGCAAGTTTAAATTCTTATGATAAAACATCTCTGCTCCTCCTGAATGGACTCCTTCCTCACTGATACTAAAATCAGATGATGCATTTAATGGTTCTTTACACCGAAACCAGGTATTGATTTTCATTATTCTGGTGATGTTCTTTGCCTTGGGGTCATACTCAAATTGCTTTGATCCACGGAAGAAATAGAAGAATCCTAGAGAGAGAGAATCATTATTAGTTATCTTGCACAACTCTATGATGGCTCCACACTTGTTAACTGTATGCATATAGAATAAAATAATTGAACATTATGGAGAGAACAGAAACTTGTGTATTATCTAGATATATTTTACTTTACTACTGTCACATGAGAAATATTGTTATTTTTATTTCCCCAAGGAAGAAGCCAAGGTCTGAACATGAATGTCAAGGGGATCACCACCTTCCTAGCCAGACTGTGGTTCACGCCAGAGGTTCTCCTACTAGGTTTCAGAACAGAGTCTTGGCAAGAGGGAGAAGAAGTCCCCTGTGGGTGTGGCCTTGGACCCTATATCTTCATTTTCATTGGGTTGTTCTGCTCTATCTGTTTTAGGTGTTAAGGTTTTGTGTGAGATTTCACTGCAATAAAAGATGGTGTCATTCAGAAAACTTTTTAGACTCCTGTTTACTCCATGTTCTAGGTTGTTGTCCGTGGTCTAAGTCTGAAGATATAGTAGCTAGACTGGACCTTAAGTTGTCTGAGGTGCTTCTAAAGCTGTAGATTTCTGCTTCTCACCCACAGTCCTACATCTGCCTCAGGAACTCTGAAGAATTTGTCATTTCTCACATAACCCCCAAGTGCACATATTAAACCATGCACATAATAGCTTGAGAGTCATTGTCCAGTTCATGTGCTTATCATTTTTCACACTTAAAACTCTTCAGGGGGATGTCTTTCCAGGGCTATCTTGGATCAATGATAAGTAAAATTAACTTTGGTACTTTTTGCAGGGATTTGAAATAGTATAACAGAACCTATGATTCAGGACTCACTAATTCGGTTTGTGAGAATGCCTGCCTCGTTAGAGTTTATTATTACGGGTACTCGAGAAGAGCAAAATTACATTAAAACTTTTACGTGACTAATGAGTCATTGAACACTACATCAAAAACTAATGATGTACTTACCATGTGTTGGCTAATTGAACATAATAAATAAATAAATAGTGCAAACCTTAAAAAAAAATGGAAGCAGTTACATTTCTGTACTATCTTCTCTCTCAGCCAGTGAGGTCTCCCAAGTATCCTACAGGGTTAGGCACTGATGCTCACCTTTATGCTGGAAAGCAGCATCGACTCGGAGACCAACTCCTGGGAAGAATTTCACCACCCTCCGTGGGAACCCTTTGTCCATGCTTTGGGTCACTTCATCATACCTGCATGCAGGGGTTGGAAAAGTTTCCAGGGGATCTTTGTTTCGGGGAGCTTAATCCTTCCACTGCCCCACTTGGGGTCAAATAGGGATGCGGAGAAAAAGTAGCCCTCATACGGGAAAAGTAATTTGATCAATAATGAAAAACATGTCAAAGATTATGTTTGGCTGAATCATTTGTAGTGTCTCAAAAACAAGAAATGATGAGGGGGAAAATCCACATCATTAGTCAGACTGATGCTATTCTGAGGGACTTAATAGTCAGAGTACGGGCTCATGAAACAGACTCTGAACTACAGAGGACACACTGGTGGTGACCAGAGGGGAGGTGGGTGGGGAGATGGGGGAAACAGATGATGGGGATGAAGGTGTGCACCTGTTGTGATGAGCACAGGATGTTGTATGGAAGTGTTGAATCACTATATTGTACACCAGAAACTAATATTGCACTATATAATAAGTACATTGCAATTAAAAAAAAAAAAAGAAAAGTAAGGGCTCAGCTTGGAGCTTTCACAGATTTTGACCTATAGATACATTTGTGTTATTGGCAATTTGGTTGGCATCACCAGCTTTATTATTTTATCTTATCTTTATTCTATTTTTTTAAATTTTATTTTATTATGTTATGTTAGTCACCATACAATACATCATTAGTTTTTGATGTGGTGACCCACGATTCATTGTTTTCATATAACACCCAGTGCTCCATGCAGTACGTGCCCTCCTTAATACCCATCACCAGGCTAACCCATCCCCCCCACCCCCCTCCCCTCTAAAACCCTGTTTGTTTCTCAGAGTCCATAGTCTCTCATGGTTCATCTCTCCCTCCAATTCCCACCCCCTTCATTTTTCCCTTCTTTCTCCTATTGTTCTCCATGCTATTCCTTATGTTCCACAAATAAGTGAAACCATATGATAATTGACTTTCTCTGCTTGACTTATTTCACTTAGCATAATCTCCTCCAGTCCCATCCATGTTGATGTAAAAGTTGGGTATTCATCCTTTCTGATGGCCGAGTAATATTCCATGTATATATGGACCATAAGACAGGAATCCATCAAAATTATCTTTATTTTTTTTAATGTTGGAGAAAGATCTTTGGACTCATTGAAACATTCTTTTGTTTGGTGGATGTCATCTACCCAAGATGGGCTTCCACATAATTGACTTTAAGAGGACTATAGGTTAGGTTTATTTCTGCCCATGTTAAAGTGGTGCTATGTGGATGTTTTCTGCAGAATAAAATGAAGAGGTTGATTGTCTGCAAACTTACCTCCAACACCAAATGCCCACAAAGAAGTAGGTTTTTCTGGCACTGTGGTCACAGAGGGCTGCATCAATTTTTGTCACATGTCTTGGAAAGCCAAGTGTATGGATGGGTTTGGGATAATCTGGCAAGACAGCATATCCTCTGATCATCCAGAAGTTGTCATCTAGGAAGAGAGAAAGTGATTATCTTCTGATCTAATACCCAGAGGGAAAAATAGATGTCTTAAGAAATTTGAAAATAATTAGATGCCTCGTCTCTCAGGATTTAGTTGTCTCATGTCCCCATTTATTCTTACTGCCTTCTTTAGCTGCTTTTATCATTACAATTACACAAATAACACACCCCAATAGTTAATAGTGAGCATGCTCACTGGTATGCATGTCATTTGGTTTCACTGGATTATTTCTCTAACTCTTGACGAAATAGTCAACTATGTTTGGACATGTTCTCCTAGATTTCAGCCCCCAAGTATTCTCAAAGGCAAGGAATCTGATGAAATCCATATAAAAATAGCATTGATAACTTAAATATAAGATTCTGGTTAAATTTGAATTTCAAAAAAACAATGACTCATTTTTAGTATAAGTATGTTCAAACATTGCAAGGAACATACTTATAATAAAAAATTTTGTGTCTTATCTGAAATTCAAGGCATCTTGTATTTTTATTTGCTAAATCTGACAACCGTAGTAAAACAGGAATATAAAAGAGGGATGGGTTCCCTTTATTTGGCAGAAAAAAAGATAGTTTTTTAGTTTTTACCATACAGGTTTCTTTTAGCTCCCATGTAGTTGGGATGATGTTTGTCTTCACAGCCACAGAGAACCCCTGGATAGTTTTGTTTTTGAAGGAACCCATGGTCATGGCAGAAGCACTCTCCATCTGGCCCATGTGCGAATATTGTGTTTCTTACCCCAAAATACCCACCAATCAGTTCAGGCTTCCAGAGACAGAAGAGAAATCGTGATGGGCAAAGTTACCTTTAAACACTAGGATCTTATCTTTGGGGCTCTCATATGCGGCTTGAACATCACTCGGCAGGGACGGCCAGAATGAAGAGATCAGTTCGAATTCCACATCAGTGATATCATAGTAGATCCTCCATACGTGCCTGGGATGAACAAAAAACACTTTCCACAAACAGCCTATACTCCAGTGGAAGCACTGTAAACCTAGGCTTGTCTTTTATTTAATTGATTAGCATTCTCCTCAAATAATTTAGAGCATTCACACGATTTTCCTCAGCCAGTGTAGGTGGTTGTGAGCTCACTTCTACCCTGTGACTACAAAGGACACGCATTTGTGCCCACTCTCCTGGGAACTTAGAGTAGCAACCTACCCACAGAAATCTCAATTCTGAGTGCTCAATGGCCTCATTTTTGCCAAATCAGCAATATTCAAAATTCCAAGGCAACACCAAGCATCTAAGAAAAAGTTTTTGGTCTGATGTTTGCTAGAATAAAGAAGTATTATCATTGCAGGGTAAAATATTTCCTGAGATGTTCCCCTCTGGCTGTAAAGTTCTGAATCCGTGAATGAGACTCAAAAAGCTCTTCCTATGCTGGGCCGCCCCTCTCTGATGTCCCTGACAAGTGGCCTCAGCCTCTGCGGTGCAGAGCGTGGTGGTGGTAGCATGTCATCCGAGTGTTGTATAGCTGTGGGTGGAAGGGGACTGATTTCAAATATTCTTTCCTTGTGCCCCAATACTTGTGAGACGGTCTATGTCTCAATCCTTTGTTCTGAAAATACAGTCGTGGTAAACACAAATGTTGCAACTGAAGTCCAGTAAGTTTTTTTTTTTTTTTAAAGATTTTATTTATTTATTTGACGGAGAGAGAGAGCACAAGTAGGCAGAGAGGCAGGCAGAGGGAGAGGGAGAAGCAGACTCTCCACTGAGCAGGGAGCCCGACGTGGGGCTCGATCCCAGGACCCTGGGATCATGACCTGAGCCGAAAGCAGCCGCTTAACCAACTGAGCCGCCCAGGTGCCCCTGAAGTCCAGTAAGTTATACACGGGGAGAGAAGAGAGTTCCTACTACAGCGAAGACTTCACTGATGCAACATGAAGGAATCATGGTCATTCATGTTTACCAGCTGGCTCTTTTGGTAGAAAAAAGACCTAATTTTTATCATTTGCTGATTTCCAGGGTGTAGATACTCCAACCATGGCCAGTTTCAAGCTATAGAAGTGATGGGAAGTGGTTTACAAAATTCCCCCAAATTTAACCATTGGCTCCTGAAACGGTATAGGTCAGCTCCAGGACCACTGGGATTGGTGTATTATTTTAGCTAAGAAGTCACTGAAAATGACTCTACTTCACCTTCTTATCCAATGGCAATTAAAAAATTTGCTTAAGAACATTTAAAAATTAATTTATCAAATAAGCAAGAGATATATACACATAGTAAAACATTCAAAGCGTATGGGCGGTTATAAAATGAAAAGGAAAAGGAACACTTCCTCACTATCCCCATGATTTCCTCCCTATTTACCTCCAAATCTCTTGAAAAGAAAAATATTCATAGGAAGTTGAGGTGTTTAAGGGAATGGGTTTACCTGCCTTTAAAGAACATTACTTCTCGGCGGAAGGTGGTGATAGCGTCAAAAGTCAAATCAGGGTCACAGGCATGGGGTACAATGGCCTCCTTTGGCTTAGCAGATGTCTTAGGTAGACTGCCTTTGATGAGAAAAGAAATAGCACAGTGAATTAAGAAGGCATGTGGAAATACTTACAGAAGGATCTTACCCAAGTGGATATTTTCTTCATGGTGATATTTCAAGAAGTGATTTTTTCACTTCCTTTCTGGAAAGTTTCCTATTTAGTTCACATATATTCAGATTTATGAGGTTGCTCACCATAGATGGATTGGATTCCATTGATATCATCCTGAGAAAGTGGGTATTTATTAGGATCCAGGGAGACATAATTTGGAAACATCAAAGCTGTCTGATCATTGGAGTGAGAGAGTCCCAGAGCATGACCAAATTCATGAGCAGCCACAAGAAATAGGTTGAATCCTTAACAAAAACAGGAAAAACATGGGTATGTGGGTCAATCAAAAGAAGAATGGTTGCATCTGAGATTAGGGAGTAACTAAGGGGAGAGAAGGAAAGGCTTGCCATAGAGTGGGTAATTCTTATATGCTCCATCATTTATCTGGGAAATATTTCAACACTAGTAATTGGTATTAGTCATATCATGGAGGACTATGATCCAGAGCAAGCAAATGGCAAGAAACAGGTGTGTGAGAAATAGATAATACAAAAAAAAAAAAAAATAGAAGCCACCAGTTTCTGGTTGTTGCTGGGCTGTACTGGATGTGATCACATTTCTCCTGCTTGTATCCTTCAGAGGTTCTCCATTGGCTGTAGGATCAAGTCCAAACACCTTACCATGGCCCTCCATGATCTAGTCCCTGCCTTTTTTCCAGACTCATATTTTGTTCTCATATTTCATGAGCTAACCATACTCAATCATTTGCATCTCTCATCTGTGCCATGTTCCTTCTAGTCTCTATGTCTTACTACCTCCATCCCGTCTACCCAGAATATTATCTCTCCCACCCCTGTTTGCCTAGTTCTTCTACTCGTTGCTCAGGAAACCTCTCTAGAATCATCGCCTCCATGAGGCTTCTCGTACTTGCCCCCTCCTTTCCTGGCTGAGTTAAATGCACCTTTCTGCGTTTCCAGAGACTCAGTGTTTAATTCTGTCATAGCACGTAAGGGACTGCACTGACTATTTCTTTCATGAAGTGATGCATCTTTTCAGGGACTGTGTCTTGGCCACCTTTTATTCCCGGTGACTCTTGAACTGCCTATCAGTAGTGGATGCTTAATAACTGCTGCTGGGTATCCAGGTGTGTATTTGGATGGAGGAATGGTTAAATGTGCCTCCTATTCACCCATATTGGAAGTCTCACCACGCACGGTGAAACCACCTTTTCATCTCTCTCTCTCTCTCCCACTAGTCTGTTAGGTTCTAAATAGAAGACTGTCCATGGGTTTGCAACTCAGCCTATGGATCCTAAAGAAAAGGCTGAGCCTTCTGTGATGGAGTCTTGTCCAGTGATGTTTGAACAAAATAGACATGGAATGACCGAGGATTATTTAATGGTCCTTTAGGCTTTTCTGCTCTGGCCTTTGCTGGTGCCCCTTGTCTGGCTGTCAGTATTGCTGGGTGTGCTTTTGGCAAGATGGGACAAGGGACTCTGAAAAGAATTCAAACTCAGGTCATCTCAATGACTTCCAAAGCTTTATGCTAGCTTTTCAGACCCTACATGGTCTGGATCCTGTCCACCATTTCTGCCACAACCCTGGTACTTGAGTTGGTTGGGTTATTCTTTCCGGAGCACTGTCAACTCCACTTTGCTTTCTGAGTTCCTGCTTAGCCTTCAACTCAGGTTTGGTATCACTTCCTCCCCTGACCTCTGTGTTTGGGTTCAATTTTTTTTACGCACTCCTACTACATTGCTATAGTTTCCTTTATCCCAATGTTGGTCATACTGATTTTAATTGCCATTTGAGTGTGTCCCCTAGACTATAAACCCCTCAAGGGCAGGGTCTGAGTCTCACACACTATCATGTACTCTATATCACAGAGCCTGGGTCATGGTGGATGTTGAGTAAAGGATTTCTGATTGACTTCATTTACCAAAATTGTAGAGTATCTATCACGTGCTGATTTGCAGAAACTACAAATACTGACCCACAGACTCTCTGGAGTTACTTGGTCAGGACTGAACTGTGTGATCCTATATACCACACATCAGGAGACTCATAGCTGCTTTCCTGGGACCCAGGAAACCAGATACCAGACCCAAGGTGACTGTTGTCAATGACAGTAAATGGGGTGGGGAGAACCCTAAAGTCTCCTGAGCCTGCTCCTTTGTTGGATGCACATATTTTTACTATAGTAAAGTTTTGATTTTTGTTTGAAAAGTAATAAAAATTTTCTTATTTTAGTACCAGGCAGGCATATTAAAAGAAATAAAATCAACTCACTTGGTCTGAAGGAATAGGTTGAACAAAGATTAGGGTCTAATTCCTTGGCAGGTGGGCAAGTGTTAGAAGAGTAAGTTCATGCCTTCAGATCGACCTTCTAGGGGCCATGGGCCCACAATACCATCCTTCAATCACTAACTCAGAATTACCACCTCCCTAGAGTCTTCCTCAATCCTGAAGCCAGAGATGACTTCTACCATTGGTGCAACACATAGCACACTCTGCCTTGTGGGGTGGTGTGTGGTCTAGGCCTCACACCATACAAGATCATGAAGCTCTGAAGGGTTGGAACTTGTCCAGTACAACTCTGTGGTCTGTCCAATGCCTTGCACAGTTCCAGGCCCACAGTGGACCTTCAGGCATTGTGGGTGTATGAACGAGTGTGCAAGTACACGAAGAATGCTCAGATCATGAAAGGATTAGCATCTGTAGGAAGGCATTGTGTGGATAAGGCCCTGACCTGTACAAGCACAGTTATCTAATAGATATTGAACACTTCCATCAATGTCATCTTGGAATATGGAAACTGTGGGGAAATTGAGGAGCAAAAAGCAACTAATTGCAAAGCTATTTCAGGGATTCTTTAGAATAATAAAATTTGGTTCATGAAGAAAATTGGGCTCACCTGCTCCATCCTTGGTCCAATTTTCATCCTCATCGAAGTGAGTGTCTCCACCCAGACCCAGACCGGGAGGAAAGGCATGGCCGAGGACTCCCAAGGGGCCATCAAAATAACGAGGACACCAGCCATGGACTGAGACACAGTTCACAGGGGGAAGAAAATGTCAGCCTCTCCAAATCTCCTGAGATGGAAATAGCCATACTTTTTTCTCTGCTGGAAACCTTACCTCGGGTCCTAAAGGCAATCATGATGTCTGCAATCCCCTTGGAAGTCTTGGTGAATGTCAGTGGAGTAACTCTGCTCCACACTTCTAGGCCGTTCTGGATAGCCTCGTCCACATCTGCTCGTGCCATATCTGGAGTGTAGTTTATGATTCTTCAAAAATCACCAAAATAGATCAGTTGGTGATGACACATGCATGTAGGCACACAAAGACAAAAAGATCCTTTCTTATAAATCATATGCTGCAGTAACGGATAGTATCGTGCTGTTCTTGGATTGGTATAATACGTTACTGTTTAAATAAAGCACGTTTACATATGCTGTGTGATCCAATCCTGTCATCCGCCCTGTTCATCAGGGAGTATAATAACACTTCAACAAATGAGACTCAGAGAGGGTCAGTGACTTTCCTAAGATCATATCCTGAGAGCGAGAGTATTAATCTCAGGTGTGTGCTCGCTGTGTACAGGAATGGAGATCTGCTTTCTCAGATGGCTTGTGGAAATCAGTCTTATGCATGTGTCATATATGAAGAGTCTCCCTTGAGAGCTTTAAAGAGTTAGTTACTCAGGAAAAGGTTTCCCTCTGGTTTGTATTCCCTATCTTGCTAAAGCTATTTTTAACCCCTAAGACTGAAGTGAAGAAAGATTTATGAGAAGCACTTTGGGGCCTGCCGGGAGGGCTTGAGAGCCACAGTCAAGGGCACCGACTCCAGTCGGCAGCACACCTCAGCCCCCTTTCCTTGAGATGCCTGGGGGCAAACTCCACACTTCACCCAGGGTCTACCTGAGATTTGATAACTCTCGCCCACAAGTGTCTCTAACATGAAGGGGTTGCTCCAGGCTCTTCCCCTTTTCTCTTGGGCATACTCCAGCCGTACCTTCCACCAGCTGCAGTCAGATGGCTGTGTTTCTGGTCCTGAGTTTATAAGCAAGTGGCCGAGGCTAGAGATTAAAGCATATCTGCCAGAGCCAGTCTGCTGGTAAGACTTGACGATGGTAAATAGCCTTTTGTTTCAGTGTCCGTGTTTCAGGTGGCCCCATCAGTGGTGCCTACATCCCAGTGTCATGGGGAGGAGGGAATAAATGAGACCCATGAAGGGCCACGCACCTAGGAAGTGCTCGGTGCAATCAACTGTTGTCTTCCCGTGTTGGGGACTAGGGGGAAAAGAGTGTGCAGAAGCATTACCTGTATGTGAGGTTGTATTGTCTCCACCCTGGGAGGGTGTAGCCATACTGACCCACGTCAGGCACCCCGCATCTGGGTGTCTTCATGATCTCAAGAGTGTTTGAGTCCAGTTGTCCAGTCACTGCCAATCCAAAAAATGCTTGCATTTCCCGAATTTTGCCATCTAAGAGACTCCTGTTCTTGCTTTGAACAAGATGACTCCCTTCTATTTCAAGAGAGTAGAACTGGTTGAGATATGCCTGACCAAAGAGACAAAAAAAGGACACAAACTACAGGACAGCACATCTATATCTCAGGATAAAACAAAATCGTCTGAAATCCTTTTCAGCAGTAGGTGGGAAGAAAGAAGTAAGTAGTGAGGGGAAGGAAGGAGCGAGAGAGGAAAAAAGAAAGGAAGGAAGCAGAGGCATCCTGCCTCTTCAGTTCTCAACAACTGGCTGAGCTGTGTGTGACCAGAATTATACAAACCCCAGAGCCTATAAAACTCCAAACCTCCAGGGAGTTCCTCCCGGGAGGAACTCCAAACCCTCCAGGGAAGACAATCAGCTGATTCTGTGTGTTAAAGGATCACACAGCTTACACGTCTACTTTCATTCTGGTGTTTCCTTAAAACAAATTCTAAAAGAGATATGTCATTGTTCATTTTGCCAATTTAATTAATGTAACCAAATATGGCAAATTCACTGGACTGATTTTTAGAGGGAATCTCCAAGGCAAAGTATTTGTCATGCACGTAGGGGTAAGGGGACCTAAGTTGTAGTTGGGTCCCCCTGGCTGGTATGGACATTCTTATATAGAGATCTCCATTTCTCCCAGGGCTGACCCCTTTCTCCTCCCTCCGTCTTCACTTGGACCCATTGCTTGAAATGGCAGCAAATCCTCCTTTCCCACCCCTACCCCCACCCTCCACCCCGTACATGGCTACTTGGTGTCCTTAGAGCTAGGGGAAAGTACCGGAATCTTTTGTAGGAATTTGCTGTCTTTTTAGGTTCCAAGACAATCAATAAAATTCATTTTTTATTGATAGTCGTTATTAACATGTATTGAGACAGTACCTGCGCCAGCCTCATGTTCTCTTCAGTGTCCATCTTTCGGTCTGTAGGAAATGCAGAAGAAAACGTTATAAGGAGCAAAAATTGAAGCAAAAGGCTCTTCATTCCTCTCTCTTTTCTGTTGAAGCCTGTTTCTGTTTCCACAGAATTTAGAAAACAAGAGTAAGACGTGGCATGAATTGGCTTGTATCATCATTTAATTAATACCAGAAAAGGACATTTGCCATGAAGTGTGTCATGATATGCTTTTTTCCCCCTTAGGTTAACTTGATTTTGCAATCATGATCTGCAGTTTTTGAGTAAACACAATCACTGTTCATTATTGAATTGAATATAATAGGAAGCCAGCGTCCAAGTTACTGTTGTCCTTGCAAAGTTGGAGCTCTTCTTATCTTCGAAGTTCTTGAGAGATTGTAAAGTAATTCTCTTTTGAACGAAACCCCAGAATATCTTGGATAGAAAGGTATCACGAAAAGACAATTGAATCAGGAGTCAGATTACCGTAATGAACTAGGATAAACAGCCCATGTGTGTTGGGCACCTGCTATTTGCCTGTCACCATAAACTGAAGCATGAGTAAGACACTGTTCCAATCTTGTTGGGGAATTCAGACGTGTACAGAAATTAATGCCAGACGAAACTGAGGCGAGTGGCGAAATGTGCACTGAAGATTCCAGAGCGTGAGAAGAGCCAAAGGTAGGATCGCCGCTGATGAGTGTGGTCTAGCAGCTCAGCCAGGTGGGGCTTCTGCTGGCTCTTGAAGAATGAAATGGGTAGGATGTGGATGACACAGGGGGTGTGTGGAGAGCCCAAGGAAGCAGGTAGGAGAGCCCAGATGAGCTTTGGGAGATCTGGCCGACTGACGCCAATATACTTGAAGATGGCTGAGGGAGATGGGGCGGACAGTGTAGAGGGTACAAGGAAAATGAATGTTTTCCATCTTTTCATGCCTAAGAATGTCCCTTATTCCATTTGACACCTGATTGAGTGTGCCTACAGAATTTCAGACCAAAATAAATTTTCTTTAAGACATTAGAAGCACGCTTGCATTGTTTTCTAGAATCTAGTGTTGCTGCTGGGAAGTCTTTCATTCTGATTCTTGATGTATTTTCTTCTGAAAAATGTTGGGAATGTTCTCTTTATGCAGATATTCTGAAATTTCATAATGATGTCTCTTGATGTGGTTTTCTTTTCTTTTTTCCTTTTTCTTTTCGCATTAACATTACTGGGCAGTAAGCAGACCCTTTCATTATGAAAACTTCAAGAAAAATTTCCTCTGTAGTTTCTTTGATAATTTCTTCCCACTCTATTTTCCCTTACCTTTTCTAAAATACACATCTGTTGGACCTTGCGGGCTGAAACTCCGTGCTCCTGATATTTCTTTTACTACTTTCTGCCAACATTATTTTCCAGCCCAGTTGTGTTTTTAGGTTCCAAGAGCTTTAATTCTCTGAATATTTTATTTATTTTCTTGCATTTTGCTAGTGGTGTTTGGATGTAGAATATACCTTATCTTTTGAGAATGTATAGTATTTTTAAGTCTATCTTGACATTTTCTTTTGCTCCAAGAATTGTCTCTATTTCTTCAAAGTTTCTTTCTGGGTGCCTGTTTCTCATGTTAGGAGGGTTTTTCACATGTTTAGAGACTCTGTGCTGTGCAATCTGTTTAAGAATGAGAGACCAGAGAGCTGACTGGAAACCCTATGAGATGACCTTCACTGCAGGGAGGTGAGGTAGGTTTCAGATGTTTCATGTGATGCTTTAGTTGGGATAAGATTTGGTTGAATAGAGAACTCAGACTAACAGATGATTCAGAAAATAAAAACTTATTTCTCCCTCACTTAAAAGAAGCACAGATGGGGTAGCCCAGGGTTCAAAGGGCAACCCCCCACCCCCGAGGATACGGGCCGCCTCCACCTGGTTGCGCTGCTCTCTCAGTGCAATGCCTCGTGGTCTCCAGGTGGCTACTCAGGCTCTGATGGTTGTGTCTTCGTTTTAGGCAGCAGCAAGGAGGATGGCAGAGAAAGCAAGCTCCCAGTCCCTCTCCAGAAGCGCACACAACACTCTGCATATGCATTTTGGCAAGAAATTAAACACTGGCCACACCTGGTCATAAGCAAGACCATAAAACATATTGTTAGTTGGATGTATTACAACCTCAAATGAAATTGGGGTCTTATCGCAGCAGAGGAGTGGGGAGAAGGTGTTAACATAGGTCAGTGTCAGTATGCATAAGTCTTCTTTCTTGGGCTGTGAAACTTCTCCAGAGGAGACTTCTCCAATTTCCCATCATTTTAATCGTCCATCAGCAAAGATGTAGGAGATGCCTCTGGCATGCTTTCTGCTTTCCTCCCAAGTGTTAGCCTAGAGCCACCCTATGCATGAAGGAACAGAAGGATGAATGCCCGGCCTCCCTTCCCTTCCAGATTTCAACAGTGAAAGGTGTTGGCTAGGCTTCTCAGGAGGTTCAGCTGGCACCGAGCCCCAGCTGCCCGGCGTAGAAACCTCGATAGCGCCCTTGTCTTGGTTTTCTCCTCTACCTCACTCTGCCTGCCTCCCCGCTCTTGCTTCCTGGGAACATGTCCCCAATACAATAACTGCACCAAGGCCTGGACTTAGCCTTTGCTTTCGAAGAAATTTAACCCAAGGTAAAAAGTACTCTCATTATTTAAATTCGAAGCTTAGATTCTTGGAGCTCTTGTATTCACATAAAACTTCAGTGTAACAGCCAGAAAATACCACATATTGTCAAGAAGAGAACTTTACAAAAAGGAGTAATTTTTGAATTCTTTGTTTCACTTCACATTGCTGTTCACTTGCTAAGACTCTGCAAAATACGGTTAAAGAAATAGTATGAACTCGGTTTTCATCTCAACAACGTGTGTATATATATGGGGTTTGGGGCAAGAACCTAGCATAACTAGCGGGTGTTCTGAATCTCCCATCTTCATGCTTGTAAAAAGGGACATAAGCTGTCTTAGAAAATGTGATAGTCTGACATTGACTCTCACGTTCGCACTTGTTATATTGATGCAATGGATTATTTCTATCATTCCTTCTCCCTAGCACAGTCCCTGGGACATGTAGGTGATTACTTATTGTTGAATAAATGAATGTTAGTGTATCCTAGTTTGTTTTCTCATCTTGTAAAATAAGTGGAGAAAAAATGTGCTGACGTATTTGAGGGAATCTGTAAAGGAAGTTGAATATTTACAAAATATTTTGTAAATGGAAACTAAAAGTTAATGCTGACAAGAAAATAAATGGCTGCAAATATACTGAAATTTGCCATTTGTTTTCATACTTTATATGAACTATGTGGTAGCATCTTAAGAAATTATAGATCACAAGTCAGTGATTTAATATATCTATTTTGAACTCAATTTTTGAACCAGAATAAGGTACCGAATTACTAAATTATCTGTGAGATGTAAAAATGAGCTGAAAAATAGAATGTTAGTAATAAATATATTTTAAAATTTACTTATTTAATGTGTAATAAGCTGCATTATATTCTAACAACTGCAAATATGACATTATAATGATTTTGATATCTGGATTAGCCATTATGGTCCCAGAATCCTAAAGTTCTTGACAGAAAAGAACCACTATCAAATGTATGCATCTCAGCTTAGTTTAATTTAAGAGAGTCATTGAATTTTGTGCCCAGCACTGTTCGGTTTGTGCAGTAAATCCCACTTATGGGTAGTGTGCCCTCCTGAGTATCCCTGGAAAAGAAGAAATAAGGAACAACAGTTCCAATCACTAGCCCATTTGCTTAGACTCTAAAAGGATAGAGCTGGGAGGAGACAGAAGAGAAAGTGGTACTTCCCCTTTTTGCTCCTTTTTGGGGAAGGTGACAGTAATTCTTCCTGAGGGTTCAACTTTGTCGTTTTGTGTTGACTCATTTTCTTAAGTGCAGGGGTATGGTATCCAGCTGGTAGATACCCCAGGGCTGCCATAAGGAAGCTCCACAGGCTCCAACCCAGTTTATTCTCTCCCAGGTCTGGAAGCTGCAAGTCTAAAACCAAGGTGTGGGGAGGATGAAATTCTTTTCTCTGAAGGCACTAGGAAGGATCCTTCCTTGCCTCTTCCCAGCTTCTGGTGGCTGCTGGCCACGGTTGGCTTTCTACAAGCACCATTCCCAGGTTGGTCTTCACGTGCGCATGTCCTCATCTGCTATGTGTCTGTGTTGCTTCTCTTCTTCCAAGGACACCAGTCCCTAGGTCCACCCTGCTCCAGCATAACCTCATTCTAACTAACTGCATCTTTGAAGACCCTAGTTCCAAATAGGGTATATTCATAGGTACCTAGGATTGGACTTCAACCTCTCTCTCTTGGGGGGACACAATTCAAGCCACAACATGGATCAACAATATTTTTTTTCCAAGAGTGGAAAATAGTACTACATTTCAGTAAAGGCAAGAGGGACTGTTTATGCTGTTCCTGGTCTCTACATTTCACCAAAACCCAGTGCTGAATTGTATGTAGCAGATAAAGGAGATTTAGGTATATATAAGCATTTTGGAAGTCAGGTAAGCAAGTAACGAGATAGTGAATACTGAAGTGACAGGGAAGGCTTCATCTCCTCCCTTGAGATGGAATCCATAGGCACTCAATCAGCCCTGGAGACAACAGGATACTCCAAATGTATTTCCACTGAAGGGAGGTCCAATGAGGACAGTGATAGCAAACAGCATTACTCATTGTCGAGAGAAGTATAAATAGGACCCAGAAAAATGGCTACGCAAACTAGACTTTCCTTCCACATGCGGAAAATGGATGCAAATATGTGTGACTGCTTCAGCTTTATCTGCAGTTGAGCCATCGATTGCTTCTACGGACCCTAGTAACCCTGTGAGCACCAAGATCAAATGTATAATATATCTGTCCACTGAAGAAAAGGAAGACATCTGTAAAAAAAAAAAAAGATAAAGTATTGAATTAGTTTGTGGATCTCAGATGTTTTCAATTGAAAAGACCCCATGCCTGTTCCAAATAACATTCAAATGCAAATACGTTATTTTAAAAATTTAAACAAATTTATTATTAGTTTTTTTTTCTACTTACGGTTCTGCTGGAAAACTGCATCAATTTTGCTTCCTATTCCTGGAAAGAGACTTGCTATGCTTTTGGGATAACCTGGTTCCATGGATTGTCTTTGGTTATCATATCTAATGAAAAAAAAAAAAGTCCTATGTTTTAAAACCAGTATAGTATAAAACGACAATGGTTTTCTTTAAATTGCATATACTTTACAAAGTGTCTTCCCACATATTTTCTCATTTGGTCTTCATACTGTCTTATTTCCTGGGCCTAAGAATGGTAGACTTCTCTACCTAAGTGTACGATCCTATTTAAAAAATACCTGGGTAGCATTAACACTGAAACAGGCTTCTGATGGCTAGCACAGTGTTATTTTCCAAAAGAAGGGTTTTATTTTCTGAGGATTTCCTTAATGGGTACATAGTTAGTCTCTCTCTCTTCCTCCCTCCCCCTACCAGCCCCCCCCGCCGAATAGTGAGGTAATAAGTCCAATGTGGGCACCACGTTTTGTAGGCTATCTGAATAGCATTTTCTTGAGTGTGTTAGAATTCAACTCCTAACTGAGAATTAGCCTCTCTCTTTGCATCCGTTCCTGGTGCCTTATTAAGGTTTGCTGTTTCCTGATGTAGAATCCTCAATACCATTGTGAAGACTTTTTAATTTTATAAAAATGACACTTTCAAAAGCCTTGGCAACATCCATCATTTTGTGAAAAAGAATGCCTATCAGAGATCCCCTGGGTTTTTAAAAATCTTCAGATGGCTGGTTGTTAGTGGTCTGTAGACGGTAAATACGCAGATTTCAATCTCTAACTGAAACAATAGTTTGCCTTACCTCCAGATCTGGTCCTTTACAAAGAAGTAGGTTTTTCTCCTGTAGTAAACAGCTGCATCAATCGCTTGGACACTGCTTGGGAAGCCGTAGTCTAAGATGACCCTGGGATAACCTTGCTCAATGTCATAGCCCCTCAGAGCCCAGTACTGGCAGCCTGCCAACAAACCAGGTTATACTTTAGATAAAGTCCTTCTGTTCCCATAACATAATGTGGTATCACTTTTTAGTCTTTGTGTAAATTCATCATAGAAACAATGGAACAAGAGTCTTTAAAAGACCAAGGTGGTCAAGTTCACTGGGCTGTAACAGTCTCAGTGGTTCCCCAGCATCTGCCAATAGTTCTGGGTTCTCAGCCCGACAGGCAGGGCCTCACAGCTGGGGGACTTTCTCAGTCACGAGTCTTCGATGCAGAGACACTCTCACAGCCGCGGGGACTCGGAGGCTGTTAGACCCGGGACGAGGGAGGAAGAACAGCACGGCTGGGAAAGCAGGGCTGAGCAGGGAAGCGTTAGCTGCTCAAGCTCCTGCAGCAGTTGGGGCAGGGACCCGACCCGACCCAGGTCTCCTGACCAAGTCCGGACAGGGTACCTGCTCTCATGGGCTCACCTCCTCTCACCCTGGAGGGGACCACAAAGAAGTCTTTCCCTCGCCTCAGGGACAGCTAAAACAGGATGAAAACGTAGGCAGTTACCTTTAAATAGGAAAACGAGGTCCTTGTCGGCTTCCTCATAGGCCGCCTGTATACCATCGGGCAGGGACGGCCAGAACAGAGAGATGAAGTTGAGTTCGACCATTCCCAGCTGAGGGTGTCTCCTCCAGAAGTACCTAGCAGAGCACAAGGCTGTGAGTGGGCAGCCGCCCGGGATCCCGCATGAGCGCCTGCCCCACGGGCCTGCGGGGAGGTAGGATGATGTGGAGGCGGTGCTGAGCTCCGTAGCCAACATGCAGCGATGCTGTTCACCTGCTGGGCACTTCACAGGCTTTAGGGGACGTCCTAGGAATGACCTTCTATGATGACATTTGCCCTGTCCCCTCCGCACACCCTGACAAGGCTCACTGTCGTTCCTACAAAACGCTGAGGATACTTAGAGTATTCCAGCAAAAGCAATACAAGTAAATCAGGCCCCGATCGCACAATCACAAAGCAGCCAATGGAAGACTGAAAAACCCAACCGGTGAGATGACTTGCCCCCAGCTTATCACGTGATGGTTCCCATTTACTGGACTGAATGTGGGTGGGCGAGGATGGGGTTTCTCTGTCTGCTAAACCCCCGTGTGACGTTCCCGAGCACCTGGAGCCCGGTCCGCTACGCTATCACCCACAGCGGAATGTTTATGCATGTTTGCGGGTTTTTTTTTTTTTTTTTAATTTTCCTGGATGTTTCAAGTTACCCAGAAAACACAATCCATTGCAATGAGATGCACAAGCACAGAATTCGAAGGAAAAGCTGAGCGGTATGTAACATGGGACTCGATTAGAATCCAGCTCTAAGTTATGCCAGTAAGTTAAGTCAAAGGAAGAAATAGTTCAGTCTTATACTTGTCTTTAAAGAACAGTATTTCTCCACGGAGGGTAGCGATGGCGTCAAACGTCAGTCTGGGGTCACAGGCTGTGGGTGTGGTCGGTCCGGTTGGTTGGACAGGGTTGTTTGAAGGACCTTAAAAAAAAACAACAACAACAAAGCTTTTTATAAGCTTCCGTGTAGTGTGACTGTTGGAGTACCTCAGACACTCCTCAGGAAAGCAAAGGGTTTTCACAAGAGAAACCCTACCAGACTACCCCACAAGGCATTAAAGTAACTGTACATTTGGCCCTCTCAAAGTTATTATTATTTTAAGTCAGAATGGTGATTTTCAGAGATCATTCCAGCTTAAGTTGTGAAGTAAAGCAATTTGAATTCTGTGCCTCCCCCCTTCCCCACCCTCTACTTAAAAATCCTAATCCCATCCCTCTTCTCGAAGAACATCCTAGACAAGCCCACGCCTCACCATGTACGCAGGGTTCTTCTGATGACCTTACCGTAGATGGTCTGAATCCCGTTGATGTCATCTTGAGGGAGGTTGTAGGTGCTGGGGTCGTGGAAAGCGTAGTTGGGATACATCAAGGCACCGGGGTCAGTGGAGTGAGCGAGCCCCAAGGAGTGGCCAAATTCATGGGCGGCAACAAGAAACAAATTGTAATCTGAAATGCAAGCGTGTGTGGTCAGTTGCTCCAAGTGGATCCAAGGGCGGAGACAATAGGATCCCAAGGAATGCAGCTTCCAAGCCAACAGAGCCTGGAGAAACTGCACTTGCCATGCCTTTCTCATTTTCCCTTCAGGCACCTGAAGAGAGAGGCTGGAAGCAATCAAGGTAGGAGTTGTAGGTTCAGGTGGGGGAAGCTTCTCATCAAATCTCAGAACCAAGAAATACTGCCTTTATTCTGACTCAGGTATTCCATGGATGTGGACCTGAGGCTGAGAGAAGGGATGGCAGGCCCCACAGTCCTGTGAGGCTCCGCAGCCCTCTCCAGCCTCCCAGGCCCTCAGCCCCTTCGATAGAGTCTCAGTGCATGGGCAGTTCGAGAAGAAACCTGCCGGGCTGCCATTAGCCTTGGATGCAGACGGACCTGCTTTGCTTCCCTGATCACCCATCAGCCAGCACCAGCTCCTCCCTGATTCCCGTTCTCAAAGTAGCTTCGAGGATTCTCCACCTTCCCCCTTGTTTGAAAGAGACAAACCCTGCTCCTTCCCTCATCTTTAACTTCTAGGAGCACAATGCCTTCCCCAGCTGGGAACCCGACTTCCAAGGCTCACACTTCTGTCAGATAGAGCCCAAGCTCCTTGGCCAAGTGCAAGAACCCCTCACTTGCCCAGCAGACACATGTGATGTGAACCCTTCACTCCGGCTGCCCCACATACACAGTGCACACGGTCTTCCATGCCCACCTCTTAAAACTGAGTACTTTCTACATGCGGGGAAGCGTGATATGATTCAGTCCTCACAGTATTTGTGTGAAGTATCGTTAGAAATATTTTTACAGTAAAGGAACTGCAAGCCCACAGAGTTTGGGTATCTCGTTGGAGGTCTGGCAACTGGTAAGTGGTCGAGATGGGGCCAAATCCAGGTTGATGGCAAGACCTGTGCTCTGACGACAGCGTTCAACTTCCTACTGATAACTATCCAAGTGAAATTCTACCGTGCTCCAAGACTTTTCTTCCTGACTGTCACATCCTTGCATTTTTGCATTCCTGAATGCATCTCAGAAAACCTCTCTGAGGGCCTGGAGCACGCTGTGCGGGGCCCTGGGGGATCTGCCATGATGCACAGTCTAGAAGGGGAGATGCACATCAATGACGTGAATGGCACGAGAGCAGCTGAGAAAGAGAAACAAAGGCTGTTGGGATTCTGAGGAGAAAGTCCTCACTTCCAGCTGAAAGACAAGATGGGGTGGCATGGGGCAGAGCAGAGAGAGATTTTGGAAGGGGCCTGGGGGTGCAATGTGAGCAGATATAGGGAGCTTGGGAAGCACGTGGGCATGTGGATCATTTAGTCCAGGTGAGAGGTGACGACCACGTGCACCAGTGGGGAGGGCAGGAGGAATTCACAGTAGTGGAGTGTTAGTTATCTCTGGGTACACACAGCTCCTAGCACAAGGACTTGGGTGGAAAAAACAGTCACAACATATATGTTGAGAAAATGGTGGGAGGAGCAGGTTCCAAGCAAAGGTAAAAGGGTCCTTTCCGATTTTCTAAAGCGTTCTGTGGCGTCTTGTTGCCCCGTGGCCTTGTGAACTACCACGTGGTCTGCATATACCTGTCCTTATCCTCACTTCTTCCCTTCAGGGTCCGACTCTTCTCATGATCAGTCTTCTCCTGAAAGGGGTGGATTGTTCTACAGCAACCACCACTGAAAAAGAGTTCTATGAAATGAAATAACTCGACGAAAAACATGGTGGCTGTTTTCTAAGTGGGATAGTTTTCCAAATGAACACAATTATTTCTGGATTTCCAAAAATAAGGACATCCTCCAAACATCATTAAATTTCAGAATATTACAAAGAGACACATACCCTAAAGCAGTGGTCAGCAAACTTCTTCTGTGAAGGTTTAGATAGTAAGTATTTTAGGCTTTGTGAGCCGTGTGCTTTCCGTAGCAAGTACTCAGCTCTGCTGTTGTGCTGTGAGAACAGCCCTAGGTGATGCATGAACCAGTAAGGGTGTCCCTGTTTCAATAAAACTTTATTTATACAAACAGGACGGGGCAGGATCTAGCCACGGTCTGTAGCTTTTTGATTTCTGTCCTAGGAAAACAAGGTCAGCACTTAGCCCAAGGGCTTTTTTAAAACCTAAATTTACTTAGCATTATGAGGTAGCAAAAATTTAAAACGATCAGCTTGTGTGAGTTTGAAATGTTGCAGTAACTTGGGTGTGTGTGTATGTATGCAGGAGGGGCTTCTGATGTGAGAAAAGCATATTCAGAGCTGCATGTTGATGCGACCTTCGTTAACTTACTGCTGGAAGTTGTGGTCCATGTTTCTTCTGCATCGAAGTGAGCGTCTCCTCCAATACCTTGGCCCGGCTGAAAGGCATGAGCGAGGATCCCATTGGGTCCATCGAATGGAGAATTGTCGCCATGATCTGAAACAAGACAGTTTGTCTCAGGTCCCTGCCGAGTCCCAGTTTAGCCAGGGAAGGCAAATCTGAGCACAACGGCTGCGAGCCTACCTCCTTGGACAAAGGTGATCTCGATGTCTGCTTCTCCCTGAGAGATCTTGGTGAAGGTCAGGGTTGACACGTCGCTCCACACTTGAAAGGCTTCCTTAATAGCAGCTTCCACATCGGTCTCTGACAACTGTGTCGTGTACTTAATAATCCTTCAAAATGAGGAGACGGGAGGAGGACTTGTTATGGTTTAGAAGGGCAGGCCACAGTGGACCACGCTTCTCCATTTGGGAGTGAGGGGTATATGTGATGAGCTAGCCCTGGAGGGGGCCTAGGGAGGGGGCAGGCGTCAAGGCTGCAGACAGACGTGGCCTCTGCACAGGTCCCTCCCTATCGTTAAACTCAGTTTCTTTATTCATAAGAGGAGGATCATAAAATAGTAGCCCTCTCATAGGGTGGTTGTGGGGATTAAGTACATGTCAAGTATTCAGCTCAGTACTTGGCACATCACAGTGCTGAGCAAATACTGGGTATCATTAACTATCATCATCAGGAGGCATGGACCGTGGGGCTAGTCTGTCCAGCAATGAGTGAGCCTTTTTTGGGGTCCTACATGGAGTTCATAGAGAGACAGCCTAATGTTGCCATCATCCTCTTGAGGCTGCTGGAGAAGGAGGACAAAAGCGTCAGGCTGTGAGGTGAGGAGAGCCTGTGGGGTCTTTGCTCCTTCACACCAGACTCTGGCCTCTCCGGGGCAGGGACACCTGTCTCCCATGAATCCCACATCCTGGGACAGTGCCTGGCACGTCACAGATGCTCGACAAACACCCCGGTCGGGTTCTGGAACTCAAACTATCACCTGTAGGTCAGATTAGTTTGTTTCCACTTGGGGTTTCCCGGGGTTAACATGAAGTCTCCACTGTCCGGCACCCCGCAGCGAGGCTTCTGCATCATCTCCAGCGTCTCGCGATCCGGCTTCCCCGTCTCGTTCAACCCGAAGAACCGCTGCATCTCTTTCAGCTTCTCAACAATCACACTAGAGCTGTTCTGCCTCGCAGACCGGAATCCTTTCGGCGGTAACTGGTAGAACTTTTCTAGGTAATCCTGGACAAAGAGACACACGTGACGGGACCTGCTGTGTCCTTACCTTCGGCTCCCTGGGCATTGTGCATCCTTTCTGCACCACCACAGACTTCTAACAGGCTAATAACCTGATGGAGGAGCAACAACACGGATTTGGGGTCGAGTTTGAGAGAACAGGGACAATGGGTCAGAACAGCCCCTCCGTCCAGCGCTCCGGTTAGTGTTTATACAAAAGAACATGTGTTTCATAAAGGATGAGGTCCAAGTCCCCATGCAAAACCCTAGTACAGAGTCAGGAGACTGGCTCCTACTTATGAAAAATAAAGAGCGCTGGTGTATATTGATTTCTTCAGGTGTTAATTGCATCGATGTGGATTCTCTTTTAATTATCTTTCCGCTGGGGCGCCTGGGTGGCTCAGTTGGTTAAGCGACTGCCTTCGGCTCAGGTCATGATCCTGGAGTCCCGGGATCGAGTCCCACATCGGGCTCCCTGCTCGGCAGGGAGTCTGCTTCTCCCTCTGACCCTCCCCCCTCTCATGTGCTCTCTCTCTCTCATTCTCTCTCTCAAATAAAATAAAAAATCTTTAAAAAAAATTATCTTTCCTCTACTGTTGATAAGGTCTAATCATCCTCACTAAGACACGGACATGCACAGATGGAGGGAAATTGCCAAGATGACAAATTCAGGTCCCAGCCATCCCTGATGCTTCTCAAATGAGAACTGACAATTTCACAAGAAGAACTCCAAACTGGTTTTGGGGCAACAGCACCCTCATCGGCATCAGCCTTTTCCCCACCGCAGCACCTCTGGAAGGGGCAAAGGTCTGGGGGCTGCTACGCCAGCTCTATGGCTTCTCTCGCCCTAAGCAGCCTGGGAACACCTGTCACCTGGCAGGTGACACAGGACAGAGCACTTTGTACTCTTACAGGCTGTGGGATTCAGAGAGGCTTGGGTTCAAATCTTAGCTCTGCCACAGATTAACTGAGTTTTTGGACACACCATTTAATGGACTTACGATTCACTTTGGTCTCTAAGGTGGGAATAATAATACCCCGTCACAGGGTTGCAGTGAGGATGAATGAGATGCTCAGCAGGGCATCCTGTATGCAGTCAACACTCACTGAGCTCTAGCTATTAACCCTGGGGGCTTATTCCTATTACCACTGTAAGAGATATTTAAGAAAAAAGGAAAAGGATAAAACAAAAAGAACAATGCTTTCCTGAAACTGCAATGCTAAGGAAATTGTGCGTGACAAGTTTGTGACCACGTTCTCCGATGTTTCTTTAAAATTTGGCCTGACTTTCGTACAACGGAAAATAACTGCTGGTTTTGCTTTATAAACATTTATAAACATGTTTGCTTATAAACAGAATCCGGTGTAGGAAATCTCATTGCGCTAGGAATTGACTTCCAGTTCCTTCTAATTGCCCGTCCTCGTGCTCTCCGGTCCACCTGAGATTTCTGGCTGCAGAGACAATTCCCTACAGAAAGCACCAGGCGTGGAGTAACTGGGTTATGGACAATGGCTGGGGAACATCTTAGGTGAGTGAGAAAGAAAACCCCTTAGTCTTGTAATTTAAACCATTCCTTCTCAACGGGGTCCCCGGTTGGAGGCAGCTCGGCTGCAGTATTTCCCCAGAGTTTGAGGAGCCCAGCTAGGCACCCCCCAGATTCCTGAAGCGAGATGTTTGAGCTCAAACAGAACACACACACCATTTCAGGCTGATTTAACTAAAACGAAGAAACAAGCCACACGGACGTCACGCACCGGCCTACCGGGGAGTCCGTTTACCTGAACGATTCGCGTGTTCTTCTCTTTGGGGGATGCCCCGGGGACCGGGAAGGCCTGGGCGAGCCGCGCGGAGAGCAGCAACAGCAGGGGGAGTATCCTCAGATTCAGTGTGGCCTTTTCTGCCAAGGCTGCGGCCATCCTGGTTTCCTCCGGGTAGGCCCCCTCGTGGGCGTCTCTAGCTCACCGGACCGTGGCTTGGTCACTGCTCTCTCTTCTGGTCCCTTATAAAGCCGTGTCTTCAGCAGTTGCCACATCGCGAACGTGAGGCAACACAGGTTGATTACACGCGGACGCTGTTGCAACGTTATAATGTGATTTAGTTCTCCAGGACGGGGTGGGGGGGGGGGGATGTCTTTCAACAGAAAAAAAAAGTGCCAATTGCTATTCTTTGCTCTTGGGGTTTTGGGTCAGAGATTGACTCTGGCAAAGTTGTGTGGTCGAGGAGAAGGCGTGGGGGCTGACTCCTGAGGGTAACGCTCAGCGGAGCGTTGGAGGCGCGGAGGCTCTGCTGGCTTAGGCAGGGGTGCTGCAGTATTCGCGGTAGCCAGCCTGGGACCAGGGAGCCCCGTTCGAGCAGCTCTGTGGGCGGCCACCCTCGCTGTGAGGAGAGGCGCAGGGGCGAGCGGGCACCAAGCAGGGTCCGGTGGGGGTCCTGGGGCAGCTTCGGGGGGATGCGGTTTTGGCTTCAGTGCATTAGAGAAGTCTGCAGGCTGGCTTTTCCACGGGAAGGACGAAGAGAGCAGTGCTGACGGTGATAATGATAAACAATCCGTCGAATATTATGTCCTGGACGTACACGCTGTACATCTATTACCTCCTCCCACGGCCTTGGGATGCTGGCATTCCTGCATTTTGCAGGTGAAATCAAATCCAGAGAAGAGAGAGGACTTGTGCTAAGTTGGGGGGTGCCTGGGATTCAGTCCCAAGTGAGGTGTTCGGAGACACTGAGCTGAGAGCTACCCCAGCAGGCTCTCCCCGCTGGGCGCGCAGCGGGCCCACGACGGAGCCGAGGATCCAGGTCCGGCTCACAGAGGAGGACTGAGAGGGTGTGTTTGTGCCCCGGGAAAAAGGCCTCAGGAGAGGGTTTTCAGACCAGGTGGCTGCACCGGTCCGGGCCCGGGGGCAGGTTTTAGAATCCTGTCACCTGCTCCCACTTATTCTGACTCCACGCGCATGAGATGATGTTACTACATGGCCTTTGCGTGTGCTCACTTGCGTGTATTTATATGTTCTGCAAGGGTGGTGGTGTGTGTACAAATGCGTGCTCGACTTGTGTGATACAGGACGTGTGTGAATATGTAAGCGATGCCTTTGAGATGCTATGGTAAGTAGTTCGGGTCCCTCCTGGGGTCTCTCACACACTTTGTAAAAATCCAGACTGTGACCCGGGTTAGAGTGTATCTGGGCAGCAGGTTAATGTTCACCATGCAGACTCCTGCATTCCCTCGAACGCTGGCTGCCGCCCACCATACGTCAGGCGCTGTGATGGGTACCAGATCGCTGGAGGTAAGTTCATAGCGGCTCAGGGCGCCGGGGGTGCTCAATTGGTTAAGCGACTGCCTTCGGCTCAGGTCGTGATCCCAGGGTCCCGGGCTCGAGTACCCTGCTCAGCGGGGAGCCTGCTTCTCCCTCTGCCTGCCATTCCCCAGCTTGTGCTCGCTCTCTGTCAAATAAATAAAATCTTTTAAAAAAATAATAGCAGTTCAGGTCAAATGCTAAGGGAGTCTGAAAAAAAAACAAAAAACAAAAAACAAAAAAAAAAACCAATGGTGGAGGAGGTGCAATCAAGGAAGGCTTCATGGAGGAGGTCGACTCTGAGCCGGACCTTGAAGGGGAAATAGAATGTGGACATGCAGAGATGGGGCAATCCATTCCCTGTATGCATGTGGAAGCTCCCCACCCCCAGGTTGTCCAAGCTGCCCTGAGGTCATGATCATCGCAGCCATCCCTGGGGGCACAACTTAACCATGCTGCGGCTTCCTCCACATTCGATCTTTAGTGAAGAAACCTTTTCTTACTGAATAAGAAGGTGTTAACATTTGTCTACCCTATGTTGAGTTATTTTAATACACTGGCTTGTTTACAAGATTCATAAAGGTACTGTCTTCTGAACATAATGTATGATTTAGACAAGAACCCAAAACTGGTGGTGTTTCTGTAAATGTTGTGTTAGACAGAATTGTCCAAAAAAAAAAAAAAATAGAAGTACCAGATGTCTAGTAATCCACTTCTGCGTATTTACCCAAGGAGAACAAGAACACTTATTGGAAAAGATACCTGCACCCTGATGTTTACTGCAGCGTTACTTACAGCAAGATACGGAAGCAACCCACGTGTCCATCGATAGATGGAGAAAGATGTGATACACACACAAAATGGAGTATTAGCCACGAAAAAGAAGGAGATCTTGCCATTTGTGACAACATGGATGGATACAGAGGGTGTTATGCTAAGTGAAAGACAAATGCCATGTGATTTTACTTTTATGTGGAATCGGAAAAAAAAATCAAAAGAACAACAAAAAGAGGAACAGACTCAAATATGGGGGGCGAGGGGCCGCTGGAGGGGAGGGGGCAGGGAGAGAGAAGAAACGGGTGAAGGGGGTGAGAGGTGTGAACTCGCAGTTATAAACTAGCTCAGTCCCGGAGAGGACAAGCACAGCCTGGGAAGCGACAGGCATAGTGTAGGACCTTTGTGAGGGGACAGGTGGCGCCAGGACCCCCGCAGGGCGCACGGTTCTGTGCAGCCCTGTCCTACAGCAGACACCAGGAGGAGGAGGTGGAGAAGGCGACCGAGGTTTGTTTTCCGAATCCCTTCTTCATGCCTGGCCACCGCGTGCCCGCGTGGTGTGTGCGCCTCGCCCCTTCCGATGCTTGGAGCCCAGAGTTCCCTCAGGCCCTCTCCCCGCTGAAAACCTGCTGGGGGAAAGGATCTTCCAACAGTCATTTACACCTTAGTGTGAATTTAGAGGCTATTTGTCTTTTGAGTCAACTTACTTGAGAGGGAGGAAAAAAAATCAAATGACTTATTAAAAATGAAGGCTTTTTTCCATATAACAGGAGTTCCAGACCGAGTAAGAAGATGGAAGAAATTAAGTTTTGGACAGAGACAATCCAAGGCAGGAACTTTCTATTTCTGTAAAGCCACCCCCTCCGGCAGCAACCTCGTCCGATGATCTGACGTGCTATCCCACAGCAGAGATAGCAACTTGCATTTTTATAGCTCAGCTTTGCTTTTTAGGCCCAAAGAGGTGAAATGGATTGCAAGATTTAGCTTGTTTTCTCTTTAGTTAAAAAAAAGTTGGCCTGGGGGGGTGGTTGGGGTCCAGCCATCTGGGATGGGCATAGGCAGCTCGCAAAGCTGTCTGGACGTGTGGACATGTGCCCGCATCTCAAAGGGGGAGTCGGAGTTCACAACGGGGACTGTGACCCAGCCGGGGAAACAGGTGCCCTGAGCCCAGGGGCATCCCCAGTGCAACACACGGCTGGTCTGACTCCTGTGAGCAAAGGGAGAACGTCCCGTGCATCGTGCATGTTTGAACTCTGCTGATCAGGATGGAGCTCACACTCTGATCAAGTTAACAGGATAATTGCTGGGGTCAGTTGTGCTGAAGGGTCAGGAATACTGCCCTTGAAATTATACTAACCGGGCTCCATTTTTTGTTCTGCCACTCCCCTACTTATGCAACTTTCAGCAACTCACCTCGGCTCTTTCGAGTCTCCCGTGCCACCCTCCAACCCCGCATGTTGGCACCTCCCTCACCGGCATCGGGAGGTCAGAGGTGCAGGGCCGAGCCCGTGTGAGCCCTCCAACCCTTGTGTGGGATGAATGTGGGGAGGCCGTGTGTCCCATTCTGTGAGTTGAGTCAGCACTGCTGAAAAGCTCTTTTCCAGAAAGAGAAATGTTCGTGGTTAACACTGAGTGACGAAACCGCTTCCATGCAGTTTCTTTCCGTGTCCAGAGCTCAGTGCTGTCAGGGACCATGTGGGCGACTTGGATGCCCTTGGGGCCGAGCACAGGAGCACAGGCAGTTCCGTTAAGCATCACAGCAATCATCGTGCCCAAAACGCTCTAGGCTGGCAGTCGGCTGGCCGGGGAGGTCAACGTGCGCACCACGCGTCTGGACCTGGTCCTCGATGTGCACCGTGTTGGCTCCCTGAGGCTTCAGAGGAATCCAAGGAAGGAGGGTTATTATCCCCATCTTGAAGGTAATGAAAATACGGTTCAGAGAGCTGATCAAATGTGCCTTCCTATCTACCTTTCCTGGTATGTCCTTTGCTTGCGCAGCGAGGAAAAACTCAAAATAAGGCCATGGTTCTCCGTCTTGGCTCTTCCTCAGAATCTGTATTAAACGCAGATAAGCGGGCTCCGCTCCAGCTCCTGAGTCAGACTCTGGGGTGGGGCCCAGGCCTGTTCGATGTTGGCATCGGTCCCTCACCTCTGGGGCAAAGAGGATCGGGAATTGTAACAAGGGTTTAGAGGAAGGAACAGTTGCATCCTACTAGGGAGACCAGCAAAGCCTTGGTGGAAGGACTGGCCCTCGAGGTGCATTCTGGACGACGGGCTGAATGTTGGCATTGAGCCTGGGGTGAATGAGGGTGGGGATGGCAGAAACCCAGAGCAAAGGCGGAGAGGCTGTGCGTGGGGATTAACAAGGTTCTGGGGGCACATCCACAGAACTTACACGGAGCCAGGCTGGACTGGCAGCCAGCGCATCGCAGACAGGGACACGTGGTCCTCGACGGTTTCTGAGCCGAGTTCGAACCTCTGACCACAGCGTCTGGGGCAGACCCGGGTTGGGGGTGGGGTGGGGCTGTCAGGAGGACATTTCAAGGGTGCCATGGAGTTTGGGTGAAAGTTGGTGAAGATCTGGCTCGAGGGCGGCCTTAGGTCCTCGCCCAGGACGAGGAGACACACCCCTCCTTGTGCGGGGACGGATGGGGAAGAAAGGAGGCTGGGGAGGACGGGAGGCAGCTTGGAGCCTCCCGCCACGGGCTGGACACACAGCAGCCACCCCCAACTTGTGCCCCGGGGTCCACGCGGCTCCTATCAACCATGCGGACTCAGTGGGAGCCGCTGTCTCACGGTGGCAGGTGGGAGAACGGGTTCAACGGGCAGACGAAGCCAGGTGAGCGGGTGTGGGGGCCCCTGAGCAGGCAGGGGGTGCCCTGAGCCGTGACCCACCTCTCCCGACCTTGTGCATCAGCTTCCGTGTGTCCGAGTCTTCCCCTCCCAGCTGGAGGGTGTTGAGAATGGCTCGTCCGTGGCTGTCCACGAGCCAGCCTGACAGAGACGCCCGACGACAGACCAGGAACGATGGCCGTCTCCATGCCAGGCTGCTCGGTGCTCCTGGAGACAGGACGCTGCCCAGGGAATTTGCCAAAATTCTCTCCCCCCCAACCCGTCCCCCTGGCCTGTGGCTGCGATTTCTCGTTGTTCTGGTTTCTGAGCCTTGTGTTTTCTAAATCTGCTCCCCTCCCGACGGTCGAGCCTCCCGCCCAGCAATACCGAGAGGACCTTTCCTGTTCTCTCAGGCGGACAGTCTGCTGTTGTGTCCGTCCTCCCAGAGCCCTGGGAGTGCCCTGTGGTGGGTCCACGCACCTCTCGGTATTTCGACGCCAGAACCCATCCTCGTTATACACCACGCACCTGCTCCTCACCACGCCTGTCCCACCCGCACGGAAAAGTCCTCCGAATGATTCCTGCCCACACCGCAGGGTCCCCGCCCAACCCTGTTCTCCCTCGCCTCGGCCAACGCTTCCCAACTTACTTTTCTTTTTAACCTGAAATAGCAGAAAAACAGCACACACACACCCTTATGCCTGGCCAGTCCAGGGCACGAGCTTCGGATGGCGGCGATAACAAGCTGCTACAAGCTTAGTGGCTTTGAGACAAGACAGTGTTGGCTCCCGGCTCCCGGTTAGCTCATGGCTCACGGTCAGCTCCCGGCTCACGGTTCTGCGGGCTCCGGGGGAGAACCCACCTCCCTGCTGTTTCCAGCATCCACGGCGGCCGGCGTGCCCGGGCTGCGACCCCTTCCTCTAGCGGCAAAGCCAGCGAGGGTGGTCTCTCCGCGCGTCTCCCCACGTCACGCGCGGCCCTGATTGCAGCCACAAGGGTTCTCCACGTTTAAGGACTCGTGTGATTGGATTGGGTGCACCTGGATAATCCATTCCACTCTCCCCATCTCCAGAGCCTTCACCTTCGTCGTACCTGTAAAGTGTCCTTCGCCGCATAAAGTAACGTATTCACAGACTGCAGGGAACAGGACGTGGGCATCTTGGGGCCATTATTCTGCCTCCTACAGACCGTCATTCTCAATGGGAAGGGAGGGGGTGGTCTGTAAGTGTGCGGAGTGATTGCACCTGAGGACCTGTGGGTCTGCATGTCCTATAATCCCAGGACGACCTGCACGTACTCTGGTCCTCATTCTGACTTTCAGTGCTGAGAATGTAGTGCTTGAATAGTCACTCAACACCCGTTAAAAGTCAGGTGTTGTCCTGAGTGCCTTTGTGAAGTCACTTTCGTGTAAATCTCCTAAGTCTAAAGCAGAAACAGGATCAGAGAGGTTAAGTGAATGATTCAAGGTCACACAGCTAACAGGTGGGTAATGTAAGAGGATTTGGGGATCCAGGTTTGGTTTCGTAACTCCAACTCTGAAGCTATTTCCGTTAAAGCTCAACAAAGTCATAGACTGGAGTTGACTTTTCACCCCAGGAGCTGCTGGTTTAAATGTTACACTGAGGTCACCCTAGGAATATTCTGAGTCTCCCTTCTCCCACATTCCCGAGTGAGACTGCCTAGTGCTCGGGGATGGAGAAGCCTGAGGTGGCCAGCCTGCGGGCCCTCACAGGCGGCCACTTTCTCTTTCGCGTGTGGGGCTGAGGTCTGGAGACCTGGGCTTGAACTTTCACCCCTCAGTGCCCTTTTCTTGACCTTGGACAAGTTCCTTGGTCTCTGTGCCTCAGGTTCACGTCCCCAAGGAACCACTTACCGCTGTGAGGCCCTGAACAACTCGCTGCACGTCCTGAAGCCTCGGTTTCCCCAAGTGTCACCTGGCGGTTTCCCCACGTCCCAGGGACGCCCAGTGCACAGCCCGCACACGGTGCGGACCAGCAGCCTGACCGACGGCTGTGAGACTCTCTGGCGGGACAGCCGTGGGCTCTAGAGAGGCAGTTCCTAAATGATGTGCTCTTCCAAGACTTACTCTGAAAATCATTTAAGAGTCTAGTAATACAGGACTACACCCTTCTCTGTGAAAAGGAGAGCAACTGCAGGCACTCAGAAGGATGACAAGTGAATGGGACGCCCCTGACGCCCACCTCCCTCCCTGGCCTCCTGGGGAGGTGCCCCCTGTCAGCATTTTGATGCCTCCGTGCAGGTGTTCTTCCAGATGAAAGCTCGTTCCTAGTTGCAGGGGAGGTGTCCGGGGCTAGTGTCCCCCAGTGTCAACTCAGGCGCCCCGAGGCTGGGCTCACGGGCATCCAGGCCTGACCCACGTCCTGGGAGGCTGGGACCTGCCGGCACTGAGCGGCTGCTGGGCTGGGCCGGGCGAGGCCAAGAGGGGGCGCCTGGGGTCCACGCGGGCAGCTGTGTGGCTGGCCGGCCGCCTGAGCAGAAACCACCCTGGCCACCACCTCGTTTAGGGAGGCTGGGCCAGGGATCCAACAAGGCAGCTCGTGGGACAACTGGGCATCGCACCCGGCCACAGCTCACCGAAGTGCGGTTTACTGTAGGCGAGAACACAGAGTGAGACATTTCCCCGAGCGGCCACAGGGCTGTCCTCCTTCCGCCGAAGAGCATCTTCTTGCTGTCCCCAGGCGGGTCCCAGTTTTAGAAGGTCATGGACAGGCCCCATGTTGTTGGACGGGCTTCACGCACGGCGTGTCCTACCGGGGCTGACACCGTCTGGAGGCCACAGGACCACGGCTTCTCCCTGCAGGGCAGCTTCTCAAGGAGTTCAGGGGCTGAGGGACGGCAGGTGGACCTCCTCTGCCAGGGAGGATGCTCCCCAAAGTCCAGACGCGTCACAGTTTGCTGTGGAAATGGTAGAAGGAAAACAGAACAGTTGAAGACTTGCTAACTACCTGCCGTCAACAGGAAGGGGGCCCCATAGCACCTGCAAGAAGGCTGGTGTTTGCGCAGAGAATGGAAGGACTGTGGTCCTGAGCCGCCAGCCCCTGTGGCCAGGACAGCGGCCTTCCTGCCTGTCTCCTTGCTTCTCTCCAGTGTGGGACACAGCACCGGGCCTATCCGGACAACGGCCTCCGAGGACCTTCCTGCTCAGGCCCCTCTCTTCCCTCCGTTCCTGCGCTTGGCGCCCCCCACGCAGGGGGAGCCGCACCGCCCCCTGGGTTCTCCTTGCCCCCGTGGGGCATGCCGTATCTTGGGGCCTCCACCCTGGCTAACGACCTCTGCTGGAGCACTCTTCCTCAGCCATCGGGTGCCCTGGCGCCCGCTCCTCCCCGGGCGTCCCCTCGAGGGACACCTTGTCAGTGAGCGCTAACCTGACTGCTGCTGACGCTAGAGATGGGTTCCCGCCCCCTCCCCGTCACTTCATTCCCCTTAGCCTGTGCGATCCCCCATAACACTGGCATCTTCCCACGTACTTTGTTTCTAAATTGTATTTACTCTTTATCTGTCTTCCCTGAGCAGAAATGTGAACCCCATGAACACAGCTCACACTATTTTGCCAATGAATCCAAAATGCCTAAAACGGGGCATCCACATACTTGGTGGTCAAGAAGTCCTTTTTCACTTAATACAATAGAGAGACTACTTAATATGACATTTGCTATATGGAAAATCTGGGCGATAAAAATTGTGTACAGTGTATTTTCATATTTATAGAGGAAAACATAAGCATTAAAATATCAGAAGCCGGGGCGCCTGGGTGGCTCAGTTGGTTAAGCGACTGCCTTCGGCTCAGGTCATGATCCTGGAGTCCCTGGATTGAGTCCCGCATCGGGCTCCCTGCTCGGCGGGGAGTCTGCTTCTCCCTCTCCTGCTCCCCCCTCTTGTGCTCTCTCTCTCTCTCAAATAAATAAATAAAATCTTAAAAAAAAATATCAGAAGTGTATGACCCAAAGTGTTAATGATGCTTATTGTCGGGTGGTAAGATTACAAAGGATTTCTGCTGTATTTTTGGGATGTTTAGGGTTTTTAAAGCAAGTGAATGTTTTAGCCCAGAAGAGCCACACGTCACCTCCACTCACAATTCACTGTCCATAACTAGTGGTCTGGCCCCAAACCACTGCCCTGGGCTAGAAAGTGTGATCCTTCTGTGTGTCCCGCAGGTGAAGACCTGGAAACACGTGGTGAAGAGTAGAAATCACAAACACCTCATGGAGAGCTAGAACCCGGCTTTATTTTCCCACATAGCATGCAAGTTTTCTCGAAGCCATTATTTGATAATCCATGTTCTTCCTTCTGATTTGTGATTCCACCTCTGTCCTACTGAGGACATGTTTCTGGACTCGCACTCGGTTCCATTAGCGTCTGTCTCTGCTTCGTTATCAGCTCCATGCCCTGGTGTCACCGTGGCTCGGTGACATGGCTTCATGTCTGCTGGGACCCCCTCTGTCCTTGCTCTTTGTCAAAACTCTTAGCTCCTTGTGTGCATTAGTTCCTTCGTAAAAACTTCAAAATCAGCGTTTCAAGTTCCCTAAATAATCCCATTGGGATTTAATTGAAGTTTCATTACATTTATAAATGAATTTTGGGGAAATTGTCATCTTTAGAGTATTAGGTCTTTCCATACATGGATACAGTGTTCAGTTTTTCTCCTTTATCTTTAATAGGGTCTGAAAACTTTATTTATTGAGGTCTTGTTCTGTTTTCGCTAGATTATTTCCTACATAGATCATAGATTTTGCTGTAGCCAGATTGTGAGTGTAGAGGAATATAAATGATTTCAAAATATGAATCAAAACATGATTTTGGTATGTTGTTGTTATATTTGGAAACACTGAAATGTCTGTCCTCTCCAAAGAGTTTTGATTCTTTTGGGCTTTTCTAGGTAAGTGACCGAATTGTCTACCAATAATGGTAATTTGGACTCTTCCCTTTTTACCCTTATACCTGATGTTATTTTTACCTTCTTTTTCTTTGTTATTTCTCTTGTCCTGATTTTTGGCCAGAATTCCAGGACTGTGTGGACCAAGTATCAATGAAGTAGGCAGGCTTCTCTTATTTGAAGTATTAATAGGACTGTCACTAAAGTTTCCCCATATGTGCTGATGGTAGAATATACACTGTTTTCTCTGAAAGAGTTTACACAAGATTGGAATGATCTATTCCTTGAAAGGAACTTCTGACAAAAAAAATGAGTAAAACTATCTAGGCCAGTGTTTCTGGGAAGATTTGTAAACCATTGTTTTTAATTGTTTTAGTAGTTATATAATGAACAAAACTTCCTTTTTCTGTTAGTTTCTATTTCATTTATATATTTTTGAGATATTACATACAGTGAAGTGTACAAACCTTACATGCATAATTCAGTGAATTTTACAGATATACATGCTCATGTAACCCACACCTCATGAAGAACTAGAACATTTCCATCACCCTAGAAAGTTCTCTGTGCTCTTTTCCACCCAACCCTATTGCTTCCTCAGAGCCACCCACTGTTCCGATTTCTTTCCCTGTAGATTACTTTTCCTAATCATGAAGTTCATATAAATGGAATCAAGAGAATGTACCCTTTTGTGTGGAATAATGGTTTTCAGATTAATCTATGCTGTTGTGTGTACTAGTAAATAATCCACTCTCATTTTTCTATAATATTGTATTGTATGAATGTATCATTTCCAGATTTGGGCTACCATGCATAAAACTATGAACCTTCTTAAACAAGCTTCTTATATGTTTATATTTTCATTTAGTCCAGGAGAATGTGCAGAGGAGGTCATAGAGTAGGTAAACATTTAACTTTGTGGGCAACTTCCATATCGTATGAGAGGTACAAATATTCTAGCTCCTCATTTGGTGTTGTCAGTCATTAATATGAATGCATTTAGTGGTTTCATAATAATACCTTATAAGAATTTTATTTTTTTGATAACTAATGATGTTAAGTACTTTTCTATGTGTTTATTGGCCATTTATAACTTTATGACTAGTTTGATTTAAGACTTCTGTGCATTTTTAATTGGATTATTTGTCATGTTATTATTGATTTGCAGGAACTTTTTATATATACTGGGTCAAAGTCCTTTGTCAGATATATGTATTACAAATGTTTCCATGAAACTGTCAGGTTCCCTAGCCTCTGCAGATCCTGGCTTGTTCTCTGTGAACTGGATGAAGATAGAATTGAAGCCGCTTGGGGCAGGGTGTTTGGTGAGAAAGTCTGCACAAACTGCTCTCATTTCTTATCCTCATCAGCGGGTCCTCCCCCTCAGGAACCACTCAGGAATTCTGTCTCAGGCTCTGAGCATTTCTGGGGGCTGCTATTATGTCTGATTCTCCAGGATCTGGGCTGGGGAGGACGGAAGGCTGGAGGCCTCCAATTGCTGGTCAAGCTGATGACACACCTTGTTATTGACTGCCCAGGTTTGCTGGCATCCTGCATCAGTTCTGTATTAGCTTATTAATTTTTTGAGCCCTTACTTGGTTCTTGAATTATATCAGTAAGTCAGGCGAACAACACAAAGCAACAATAAAGTCGGACCCAAACTATGGCCCCTTGTTCTCAGGGAGCCTCCACTGAAGAGGGCAGACAGGCGGTGAACAATAGAGGTGATGAGGGATTATAGACCATGTTAGAAGGTGTTAGGGGCTCCGGGATAACTGCAGAGTTGTGTAGGGAACCTCAGGGAAAAGGGCTGAGGTCCGAATACATCTCACGTGCTGGAAAACAGCAAAGAAGCCACCGCCGTGGAATGAAGCCACCAAGGGGGAGAATACGAGAGAAGGAGGTACAAAGGTGGCAGAGCTTGAGGGACCTTGTAGGGACCTGAGCTTTTGCAGTGTGTGAGATAGGGGTCACTGCCCTGACCGTATCCCTTGTCTCTCGCGGTTCTGCTGCCGCCAGGTCTGCCACGCAACATGTGGGAGAGAAGGAACGCCAGCAGAATGTGCTTCCAGAGCCTGGCCCCCTTGGAGGCCGCTGGGCCTCTCCCATACAGGATGCCTCCCCCCATGCCAGCTGGGTCCTTCTGCCCACTCAAGTGTTCTCCCCGTTTGTGTCTGATTCTAGGATGCACCCACCTCCCCTTACTCCTGCAGCTTTCGTTCAAAGGAAGGAGCCCACAGCTGGCTTGGCATCTTGCCCAGAGTTTCTGAGTGTGCGTTTATTATCATGGTAAACAGAAAACAACAACAACAACAACAACAACAACAACACACATTATACAATCAAGGTTCTCTTAACCACAGAGCTCCCCCAGAAAACCTGTGAGAAATAATTTGAGCAAAAAAGGCAACTTGCGTCACATTGATCCTTTCTCAGCAGCAGTAGCTAGGCTCCGCAAACTTACATCTGCACAATGTAACCTAAACCCACCCCAGGTGGTCTGTAGGGCAGCTCCTTGGGGGACAAGACCCATCGTGCTAGTAATCAGGGATAAGCTCCTAACTTTATGAAGTTAGCTAGAAGAATAGCTGAGAAGTTTTAACCTAGTGCTTCCACAAGGAGCCCCAGCCAAAGCTCAGTGAATCTCTTCCCTTATCATTATTGTTTTTAAAACCTGCTCATTTTTATTTTTTTAAAAGTAAGCTCTGTGCCCAACGTGGGGCTTCAACTCACAGCCCTAAGATCCAGACTTGTGTGCGCTGCACCTGAGCCAGCCAGGCGTCCCTTCCATATTTGACTGAAAGGCTTAGCTTGAAATCAAAACAAGAGAGGAAGGCCAATAACAAGCCCCTTCCCTTTATGTGATGCATATGCAATGGGAAGTACTTGAAATTCTGTACATCCTATCTTCCCACATACTTGCATTGTGAATTTGCCTGACCTAGAGACAAAACATTGGAGAATGTGGTTATTATGAGAAGTATAATCACCTAAAATGGCATAGAATAGTGACAAAAAGCTTTTCCCTACTTAAGCCTAAGGATGAATTATGACCTCAGCATTCACTTGAAGCTAAATTGTGAAAGTTTGTGAAACAGCACAATGTCATTAACACAGACTGTCTTCAGATTGAGGTTAAACAAGCTGGTACTCATATGTCTGTGTCTCAATATTGCCAAGAGATGAAAATAAAATACCGAAGTATCTGGTGGGCCCTCAGAAAAACACCTCCCCAGAGCTCATTAGAAGTATATATTTTTTCTTTTCTCCTTTGTGATAGTCAATCATCATTTATTTTTGCAGTTGAACCAGCTGTTCATTTTCATGAGAGTCAAAATTCGCTTTGTTTTAGGATCAAATTTGTACTGCCTTTTTCCATGAAAGAAATAGAAAAGTCCTAGAAATAAGATGAAAGATAGTGACAACATTAGACAAATAGTGATTTTACACATGAACTCTTGAAAAAAATATACATTTTCACACATGCAATTTGATTTCATGTCTAAGGAACAGCCCATGTGTCATTTCTATGGTGGAAAAATGGAGAAACTGGATGGTCTTTACCTCCCTCTTGGGAGACAGCATCAACTTTTTTGCCAATTCCAGGAAACCCATGAGCTATCTCTTTGGGAAAACCTGTATCCATAGACCGTGTATTTTCATCATACCTGGTAAAAAAAATTATTAGAAAAATCAGAATATGTGATTAATAACAATAAGTAACACTCAATATTAAGCGTTAAGTCACTGTTCTGAGTAGGTTGAGTGTACAGATAATTTAATCTTCGCTATAAATCTGAGAGGTGGGGGCTACCTTTATTTTCATTTTGTAGGAAACCGACAACTGCTTTTATAGTTCTGAGTGGGCACATCACCAGCATGAAAATAATAGGAGCTTTTAACTAGAAAGGGTCCCAGTTCAACAGGGTTATGGGAGACTGGAACCCACTAGACCCCTCCTAGAGTGGCACCAACTCTAAATATGTGATTCAAATTTTCTCTCGGACTCCACTATCTGCCCTATCAAGGAGAAATACTGTGGGAAAGAAGGTTCCTTTTGGATGCTCCTGCTTTTAATCTCCTTTTAAAACTCCATCCTACAAGCCCCTTGCCTTCCAAGGACAGACATGGCAAGATGATACCAGGTAGGGGACTCACAGATGCTCGGTCTGGCTGCGCCCATTCACCACTAAAGGATGGAAGTTTGGCACAGTTTAAGAATAATTTTATAGATTTTATTTATTTGTGTGTGTGAGAGAGAGTACAAGTGGGGGCGGGGAGTGGCAGAGGGAGAGAGAGAAGCAGACCCCCCACTGAGCAGGGAGCCCGATGCGGGACTCGATCCCAGGACCCTGAGATCATGACCTGAGCCAAAGGCAGTCGCTTAACCCACTGAGCCACCCAGGCGCCCTGAGAATAATTTTAAAAGACAACTCTCCTTCCCCTGAGTGATCTGATTCTGAATCCCAAGGGTCTGTCGTTACCTCCAATACTCGTTGGCAACAAAGAAGTACGTCTTCCCAGTTTCATCCTCGTGAACAGCGGCATCAATTTTCTTTACCTTCTGTGGGAAGCCCAAGGAGTGGTAGATGTTCTTGGGGTAGCCTTGCGCCATCTGATCCCCATTAAAGGCCCAGTATTTACTACCTGTCAACCAAAAAATCGACCATGAAAACTTTGCCTGGGACTCTGGAGGACAGTCGGCAGGCTTCCCTCCAGACTTGAGCTCACGAGGGGCGTGTGCAGAGTTTTATTCCCCAGTGAGGTGCCCCTGAGCCGAGCATCTCTCCGGAGTGGAGTGGGCCCCCTCCACCAGCAGCACAGGGCATGTGTGGGGCTGCATGTGGTCGGGCAGCCGGGCCACACATTCTCCTGTGGTTACCGACTCACTGGACGGCACCTCTCGGCTCTTGGCTGGGCTGGCCCCTGACGGAGGATTTTGTATGTGTTCGCCGGGGTATCTGTGCAACCACAGGCCACCACCCCACAGAAAGGCAGTGTGGAACTTCATATGTGCATAAATCCTCCTGATTTTCACTGCATGTGTGTTAGATCTGCTTCAAGATTCTTGACTTAAATGGCCCCCTTAATTCTCAGCCAAAGAACCTGATGAAAATGGGACTCAGAAACATTGACAAACCCCGCCCCCCACCCCAGAAGCTCTACCTTTAAAAAAGAAGACTTCATCTCTGTTAACAACGCCGTAAGCAGCGTCAACTACCCTGGACAGCGATGGCCAGAAGTCAGCAATGACACTGAGATCCACTATTTCGTAGGAGGGAGTCGTGCGTAGGAAGAACCTGATTTGAAAGAAGGGGCCCGATCCTAGCTGGCGGCAAGTCTCTGGTTGATGTCCAGCATGTCTTCTCCCCGGACACGAGTCTCACGCACCAAGGGGCCGCGTCCGACGTGCCGGGCCCTTCCCTACATGATGGCTCGTCACCCAGAAATACCCCAGGAAGCAGACAAGAAACGGAGGCTAACGGAGCTGCTCCGACCAGACCGGGTAAGAGACGGCACACACTTGTACACGGGCTGACGGACTGCTTCCAAGACCACGGAGACCAGATGCAAGCACACAGCAAGCCACCAGCCTTGGGAAGGACCAGAGGCCATGTGCGCGGGTAGGATCCTCCCTCTCACCCCTCAGCAGACATGGTCCATGCTCACACCCCGTCGCCGAAGTCGCTCTCGGCTTCGGAAACACAGGCCCCGAAAATGCCTCTCAGCTACTGAGCTCGGCAGGCCCCAGGAGCGTGCTGGGCCTTCCTTCCTGGGCTGCAGGCCACACTGCCCCAGGCCTGGTGTAGACATCGGATCCGAGCAGTGGTACTCAGGTTCTAACTCACGGGCATGTTTCTCATCCTGGTCATGAGACGTGAAAGGATTTGGAAGACCATTTCTTGCTCCATTACTGACAAGCCTGTGGTCTTCAACAAGAATTCTGTCTGTCCGCCCAACTCCACAGATTTGTATGTCAGCAGTAGAGTGGGGGTCTTGCAAGGCCTTTTGCTCCATCAAGTTTCTGGCGACTGAAGGACTTACCTGTGATAACAATTTTTTTCTTCTTTTTCTTTTAAAGTAATTTCTACACCCAGCATGGGGCCTGAATTCATGACCCTGAGATTGAGAGTCATGTGTTCTCCCAGCTGAGCCAGCCAGGCGCCCCTTCTCTGTGACATAAGTTTTTGAAGAATACATCATTTCATGTAAATGCACAATTATTAAAATTACAAATTAAAAATATATTACTAAAGAAACATAGAATATTCAACAAAATATCAGAACACTTTAAAAAAGTAAGTCAGCGTTCATGGTAATTTCTTTGTTTTACCTTTTTTTTTTAAAGGTTTTATTTATTTATTTGACACACAAGAGAGTGAGAGAGAGAGCACAAGCAGCGGAAGTGGCAGGCAGAGGGAGAAGCAGGCTCCCCCCTGAGCAGGAAGCCCGAGGCGGGGCCCGATCCCAGGACCCCGGGATCACGACCTGAGCCGAAGGCAGACGCTTAACGACTGAGCCACCCAGGCGCCCCATAAGTACAATTTATTTATTTATTTTTAAGGATTTTATTTATTTATTTGAGAGAGAGAGAGTATGAGTGTGAGTAGGGGCAGGGGCAGAGGGAGAAGCAGACTCCCCACCGAGCAGGGAGCCCGATGTGGGGCTCGATCCCAGGACCCCGGGATCACGACCTGAGCCGAAGGCAGACATTAACGACTGAGCCACACAGGCGCTCCCCCCCCCCTTTTTTTACCTGTTTTTAAAGAAGAATAATTCTCCACGAACTTTGGTGAGAGCATCAAATGTTAACTTGCCATCACAGGCTCGTGGTACTTGTGGTTCTCTCGGCTGGATGGGATTTTTGGAAGGTCCTAAAACATAAATACAGGTTGTGAAGTCAGGTGAAGTTGGTGGTGTATCATGCTAGCACAAAAGCACTTAGAATGAAGGCTCTTTCTTAAAGGACACAGCTACTAGCTATTTATTTGAACCCCACACATAGACCCCCAGTAGCTGGCCCAAGGTGCTTTGTGCTCACTGTAGAGGGCCTGGATGGCGTCGATGTCCTTCTGAGACAGCAGGACATCCCCATAGTAGTTGTAGCTGGGGAACATCAAGGAACCAATGTTGTTACCATGAAAAAGTCCAATGGAATGGCCCACTTCATGTGCTGGGACGTGGAACAAGTTGAAATCTAAAAACAGCAACAAAATGTGTTTGCAGTTCCTGGAATGCACTTCTGAGGAACCCGAGAAGGAAAGAGACGTTTCCAAACTACAACAGCGTTACTGTTGGCTTTGTGCAAGTTTGGTGTGTTTTTGGTGGTTTATGTCTGCGTGGGGTATCTGTGTGTATGTACGTTTAATCAAAGGAAGGAGAGGGCTTTAATATTTCTGGGTAGGCTGGTTAAAGTCTGAATTTCTGAGGTTGGGGCTAGTATGATTCTTGGATGAAGTCAGCCAACACAGAAAAATCCCATTGATCAATAAATACCATAAAATAAGGTAGAAAGTGGTATACTCTAGAGGAATAATAGTATTCTATTAACATTTATTTTTTCCTGCTCATAAATATTATATTATGCCCAGTATGAACATTTAGATAATATAGGAAAGTACCAAGAAAAATTCTCCAAAATCACTTTACCCAAAATAACCACTTTAAAATTTTGGTATAGGATTGTATATGCAGCAAGGTGACTTAAAACATCCTATTTTCCGCGTACCGTATTTTGTTGGTAAAAATTACTTGGAGAAATAATATTACCTTACATTTTTAAATAAATGGACACAAAAGAGTTACCATTACCTTTTTAAGCAATTATAGTTTTAATAAAAGCTTATGTTTATTAAAGTATTTAAGGCTGATCAAAAACTTGGCTCACTTTACTGAAGGCATTCTTTTAGATAAAACATTGACCCATGAAAGGGAAACAGGAAAAACTGGTGAACTCACTTCTGAAATCATTGGTCCATGTTTTTCCTTCATCAAAATGAATATCTCCTCCAATGTCTCTTCCTGGGAGGAAGGCATGAGCAAGAATGTTTCCAGGTCCACCGAAGGGGGAGCTGTCACCATGATCTGTGAGAAACAGCGCGGCAAAGGCAAATTCCCGTTTCTATCCTGCTTCCCCCAGAGGGGAGAGAACAGTGACAAGGAGCCCAAAGGCATTCTTCATCTACCATGCTTCCCTTCTTTGGCCGGTAAAATCAACAGCCCGTTAGGAACACCCCTCCCTCAGCACGGTGGAGCGGGTCTGGGCGTGGGGGGGAGGTGAAGTTCCATATGGTTTTAGGAGACAAGAAGAGCTTATCTCTCCAGAAAAAGGATATCATTATGTCCACTTGCCCCTCAAAGACCTTGGTGAAGGTCAGGGGCGACACATTACTCCAGAGTTGAAAGGCTTTCTCAATGGCACTGTCCACGTCTGCTCTTGGCAAATCTGGTGTGTAATTTTCAATCCTTAAAATGGAAAAAAACAGAGACACGTCGGACCCCATTGCTTACGGCTCCGCTGGGAAAGAGCGCCCTTGCTCTGGTGCTGGGTCTGGTTACCTGTAGGTCAGGTGTGTGTGCTCCCATTGGAGGGTCCTATCAGTGATGGCGTACTGAGCCACGTCGGGCACCCCACATCTGGGCTGCTTCATCAGATTCAGGGTGTCAGCATCTATCTTCCCGGTCACCTTCAGCCCAAAGAACTCCTGCATTTGCTTCAGCTTCTCAGTCACCAAGCTGCTGTTCCTCTGCCTTACGATTTGTTGGTTCCAATCCTCGGGTTGTAGTAGTTCTGCAGGTAGTTCTGATAAAGAGAAAAAAAAAAAGTGAAACACAGGACGTGAAATCTTTCTTATTTCTTCCTGAGAACCTTCAGGATTTCACTGTGGTGACAGAGAAGTTCTTTTGTCTTGAAGATTTCGTGCAAAGAGGAAAAATCCTGTCTGCAAATGCAGTGATTCCATAGGCTTACTATTGGCGTGGTGGTTAAGTCTAGCTTTCCCGGGAAGTCAGAGTGAAGGTGGTCAGGGCTCCCTCTCTCTGTGGATCCCTCTACCTCTGTCTCTGAAGGAAAGTCCATGGGTGGGTAAGTAGATTTTTGTTTTTGTTAGGTTCTAGTTACCCTAGAATGGATCCCACGCTCGCTTGTGCTTCTACCCTTTGACGTTGGAAAAATGAGAACGTAATGCTCCTACCTTTGTGGCGTGTGAAATTCAGCGTTTACCTGGACCACCTCCTCATCTTGCTCTCCTGAGGTCGCCGCAAGGAAGCCATGGGACCCCACGCCCCAGACCAGCACTAGCAGAACGGGAAGGCTGGGCATGCTGTCTTCACTTTCCTTCTCTGCCCACGGCGTCCAGTGTCTCCGTACCTCCTGGGCAGGTTTTGGGTGCAGCCCTGCTCTATGTGCGGTCCCAGGGCATCCCCAGAAAAACAAAGGCTATCTGATTCACCTCTGACAAGAAGATTCACACCCCCTTTTTTGCAATGTGTGGTCTCAGCTTTCAAAAATTGTGACATAAAGTAGATTAATCTTGAATCTTTTCTTGTCTTTGCAATCTTATGATTATGATCAAACAGGACATCCACAAAGAGACACACCTCATCCCACATAGCTGTTTTCTCATATTAATTTTGTGCTATCTTAAGAGCCTCACTATCTACACTATAATGTACAACTTGCAGGACAGTCCATGGACTTTGAAACAACTGGATTTCGCTGCTTGATTCTGCCAGTCCTGCACGGCTCCTGGGTGAGGGAAGACTGGCTGTCAGTGTGTCTCCTGCTCCTTCACTTCTACCCCCCACGACTGGCTCTAGGGATCACTGGCTTCTCCATTTGCAAAGGATTTCCTCCTGCTTTTTTTTTTTTTTTTAAGATTTTATTTATTTATTTGAAAGAGAGAGAGAAGGAGGGGGAGCAGAGGGAGAGGGACAAGCAGACTCCTCCCTGAGCGCAGAGTCCAACGTGGGGCTCATCTCAGGACCCTGAGATCATGACCTCAGCTGGAACCAAAAGTCGGATGCTTAACTGACTGAGCCACCCAGGCGCCCCTCCTCCTGCTTTTTTAAGCTTCTTGATATAATTTGTTTTTATAACGATCGCGCACTGTCTAAATCACGAATCAGCTTGAAGTGACATTGTTGATGAGGAAGCTGCCTGGGCCACAGGCAGGTGTTATAATTCATCACTCAGTTTCAACCCTGCTTTGTCTGGCTCCTGGGACCCGGAAGGATAGCTGTGCGGAGGTCCCAGGTAAGGCCATGTCCGAAAGACCCGCGGCTGAGGTTCATTTCTCAGCCGTAGGCTTCTCCTGGCTGACCGAACACAATTGATGCGTGGGACTGGACTACAATTACTTATTCTTTCATATTGCATGAAATGGGTCAGTCAGTGTTTCTGCTGTAAGAGACTGGTACAAAGTGCCCCAGTTGCAGAGAAGACGGAGACATTAATCTCCCTGGAGACCCCAGGCACCCTGTGTTTCCTGACCTTCCTTAACCTTCATTCCTCCTCCTGGGTGTTGGCCAGATCTCATACCCCACTTTGATCTTGTTTTTCTTCTTTTTATGATGCAATCCCTTTAAACACCCAACCTCCTCCTAAGCACAGATATCCATGGAATCCTGGTTAGTATCTCTGTACTACAAACACACATCTTCTGGGCCTCCAGGGCTCTAGCCCGATGGCTCCTCCCTTCTCACAGGCAAACTGCCTTCCCTGACACCATGAACCTGGCGTACAAAGTAGACGGGATATTCATGGTGGATTCTTCTGCTCCTTCGTCTTTGGCAGGTGTCTCTCTTCTTTCCTTCCAAGGCAATTCAGTTTCACAGTGTTCCGTGGGCTTTGTTAATCTCTGCTCTACAAGCAGTGACCCTGACATTACCTTGCATCCCATCAATTTGGGGGCCCACACTGGCCAGGAACCTTGCTAAGTCAGTTTAGAGGGAAACTAACTAAACTAACTAAACCCTTGCTATCTCTCAGTGTCTCATCACCCGAGTCTGCACTCAGCAAGAATCCTGCCAAGTTGGTCTAGCCAGAATCTCCCCTGAACCTTGACGCTTCCTGTAGCATTTTCCATCCACGGACCCCCACCTAGCTCTTCAGCTACACACGGCCACTTTCCCACACTATATTCAGAAGTGAGCCTCGTGCTAGATTCTTTCCTCTGTTGCAATAACTCTAGCAGAATAGATTTTACTGCTTGAACTACCATCCCGCTCTGGTTTTCCTGAACCAGGGACTAGTGCCAGACAGTGGCCCCCGGGTCCCCAGAGTGGGCTCCCATGCACGCCCCATGGTTCCACAGGTTGACGAATTAAAGAAAAGAGCTGACCAAGAGTTGATTTATTGAAGAAAAGCAACAGGTCAAACTAGTGGGCCTTATAATAAATGAGGACTGAGGCATGAGTAACCTAGGAAAATAAAAATACAGTGCCTAAGAATCACGTAGGTTTTGCTTCATGTGAAAATTCCTCTTTGTCCAAAGCAGAGGCAAATTCAGCAAAACAGAACATAATCTGTTTCATAATCTGAACCTGATTCACAGAAAAAGGACTAAAGGCAGGAAATAAACACACTTTAGAGACACACAAGCAAGCAAGTCATCGTCTGGATTGCAGCATGACAAGGATCTGCCCTGAGCACCCTCGCACATCTCAGACCCCGTGCAGGGGGTGGGGGCCGAGGAAGCCAGGTTCTCGCTCATCTCCGCTGAACTACACCTCAGCATTTAGGTTCAGACTCCTTAGGGAAGAGCCACCCTTGAGAGAAGTTTGGCTCGCATGAGGACTGCACTCTCAGTGACCGATGTGCCACAGTGCGGAACATCTTCCTGATTATTTCATAAATTACACCAGAGAGGAGACGTTCCTGGCATGTAAACAAACAAAGTGAGTCAAACCTGAAAGGAAATTACCTTGGCGGGGCATACCAGTCCTTACGTACGGGTGTTGCGCTCAAAACATCCCCTCAACACCCACTCCTGCTCTTTGTAGGATGTTTTAAGTAATTATTCACCCCAAAGAAAGTAAAATAAACAGAATCTAATCAGACAGTCAAGCATTTTTACAAATTGAACCTGAAACAACCATCCCTTTCGTGTGTTCCTCCTGCATTTGGTCCGCTCTTATGGGTCTTGTCCTAAGCGGCAGCTGGGCCGTGGCAGGAGTGACTATAAGCTCTCCTTGCCAAAAAAAAAAAGAGGTGTGAAGAAGGGAAGAGAGACAGAGCAGTGGCAGTGTGAAGGGCAAGTTTGATCCCAGAAAGTTTCTGTTACAATTAGAGGGGATAGGAATGAGGCAGGGAAGAAAGAGAAGAAAGCCCATTGAAAAGAGATTGATTTTTCTTCAATTAGTCAACTTCTGGAGGAAAAGAACAATATTTAGCATCTGTAGGGCTTCACCCCCTTTACGAAATGAGCTTAAACTTGTCTTTGCAACAATCCTATGGAGCGTTGGATAGACGAGGAAACCAGCTCCTCACAGGAATTCAGAGGCGTGCCTGAGTGTGCAGACAGAACGTAGTGGGGGAGGGTCTGGGACTCAGGTGTCTGGGCCCCAAAACAGGCAACCAAGCTCTAAGTATGAATCAGGGAACAATGCAGACATCTTGGCTTCTGAATGAGTTGTGGAGGAAAGATAGATGGATGGAGAGATAGACGATAGATCATTATTAAATATGGTTTTATCAGCTTACGTACCCACTAGGAGGACTTGGCTGGAGATTGGCTCCTTTGCTGGAGAACAGGGATAATAAGAATAATATCTCCGAGAAATGTTCTTTTGGGAGAATTAAGTGCAATCATGCGTATTTATCAATGCTTGTCACATTGAAATACATTGCTCAGTGAGAGCTGATTCTTCCTAGAATTGAAAGACCTCTGCTAGAAAGTAACTTAATGAAATGTTCTCACATGACAGAAGGGAAACAGATCCAGAAATGCTAAGTTGTTTTCTTGAAAGAAAACAGCCTGGAAGTGACTGAGGGGCGGGTGAGATCATTCAAAGCAGGTTTCAACTTCTTAAAGGAAATGTGACTCTTAAATTGTTTCTGCCGCGAGACAAAACAAAAAATATTTTTAGCCGAATCCACATTACAAACTGCCCTCTGAATCGTGTCTTCCCTAAATTTGGGAGCCTTGCCCAAGAAAGAGCCATGTGGTCAGGTGTTTCTTGCTTGTGATCATCACCACTGTGAGCCGAATACAAGTCTAAGAATAATTGCTACACCAGCGAGTTTCTAAGAGAGATAAACTGTGCCCAAGTCATGTATCTTGCATAATCAAACTTGCGGTTTTACTAATGACAGTGCAATACCACCCCTTTAATCTTGTTAGAAAAGCTTACCGGTACATTTACAAATCAGCTTCAGATATAAGTGCTCTATCACTTATCAAGTCCAAGGACTCTCCCCCAAACAGCTGTGTTTCCTGCTGACTTTGCAGGGACCAAGTTGGTACGAATCCAAGTATCAATGTGGCAGATAAGCAAATGCATTCCTGCCCCTCTCCGTGCCACCCCCCAGCCTTGGAGAGATCAGGTCTATGTCCCCAGCCCCAGTCATCATCTGAGGACAATCAGAGCCTGAGCAAGAATGGGGGAGCTGGAAGCAGTCAACCCACAGAGCCATGAGGGATTGCCCTTTTAAGTCCTTCGGTTTTAGAGTGGTTTTTTGTTATATAGGAATAAATAATGGAGAATCTCCCTTGATTACATCTTTCAGAGGCCCGGTCATTCCTTGCCCTGCACACGGGCTAACATAACGTGTGCCTCCCAGGTTATGGAAGACTTGTAATAGCAGAGGGGACTCTGTTGTGCTTCCTGGCTGAGGACCTTCTCTTCCAATCTACATTTTGCTGGCTCAAAAAAATGCATTTGATGCTGTGATTGAATGATTATTGAATGAACAAATGAACGAGTGTGGCAAATGAATCATGAAAAACATAAGGTCATGTGTGACATGAACTTTGTGGAGACTTTTAACTCAATTGTTTCATATACTGAACAAAATTTCATGCTCTTCATTGTAAGTCGACAAGTGGAATGCTTCAAAAGGTTATCTCCAAAATGTACATCAAAGGGGCCTATTCTTTTCTTGAGTCTAACCAGGCATCTTCGGAGTCCCCAAGCATGGCATCCCTCTAACCAATAGCTCTGTGCTATTGCTCACACCATCCCCTGCCCCCAGGACACCCTCCCGCTCCTGACCTATGGCCGGCAATTCCCACTCTCCACTCCAAGGTCCCGCGTCCTTTCCTCCCCCGGATTACCGACCCGTTTCTGCTTCACTCAGCAATCATCTACTGACCACCCACTTCATGCCCATCATTGCGCCCCTGAGGAGGCCAGAGTGGTAAACAGTTGAAGAAGGTTGCAGCCTGGTACGAGATAAACGGGAGGCAGGAGTTACAGCGGAGTGTGAGAAGTGTTTCGGGAGCCCTGGGGCATGAGGTGCAAGGCATCTGGGAGAAGCAGCTCCGAGCGGAGACCTGAAGTGCGAGGAGGCCGATGGAGAGCCAGGGGGAGAGGTGTGGGGAGAGCCTCTGGGGTGTGTTGGAGCTTCTGCTTATGTTTTTAATCCTGTCCATCAAACTGAACTAGAAGAGGGCTAATTGTCAGTCCGTAGAGATTCGCACCGCACCCGATAAGCAAGTTCTTTGAAGAAGCGGCAGAAAGGGAAACTGAGTTTCTCCATCGGTTCTTCCAGCCCCCGCCGCCCCCCGGTCCCCGTTGCCAGGAGCCCGCTGTCTCTGTCAGAATAGTCGCTTGGGGCTAACGGTTCGGGGTGCGGAAGCTCCACAGTGACCACCGAGTCAGGTGCATGGGTCATTTCCAGACCTGGCTTTCAAGAGTCTGCGTGCCGGCTCCCCCCGGAAAGTGCTTTGGCTGGAGGCTTCCCTGAGGCCCCCCCGCCCCCCGCCTGTCTCCACTCATACACTGCAGGTCATGCTGTCCCAGGCGTCGCTCCTGCCGGCCCACGTGCCGGTCGGTCCCTGTCCTATCGCGAAGTAGCCCAGGAAACGAGACGAGTCCACACTTCAGCAGGAAGACAAGCAACTTGGGTCTAGAGAACCACGGAATGTAACAATTGGGCCCTCTTAAAGTCTTTGTCATTTCCTTTTCCTAGTAATTCCTTTTATTCTATTTTACAAACACAGTGGCCTGTAATCTATTGAAAATCTAAGAACTGGGTTCTTTCCTGCAGGTGGTGTGAGAAGCCCTGATTTAGGGCACCAGGTCTAAGCAGCTCCCCAGGCTCTCCTTTCTCTCGTCCCGGGCCTCCTCAATTCTTGCTCGGGGATTTTCCCCTTAGATGTTTGTTCCCCTTGGTGGCCTCCAGGGACTTTCCAGTATTGGATGTTGGGACGGAGCCTCTTCTAGGTGATCCCACGGCATCGCTTCCCCATTATGGCCGAAGTGCCAAATGGTACCAAATCAGCCAGGCCACTCACTTCTCCGTCCCCCTCTGGGGCGTGTAAAGTCTGGGAGCGCAGAGGTGTGTCCGTGGTGTCCCCAGCCCAGTGTCTCTGCTGCAGCAGACCTCACAGAGTCTGTGAGGTGAGTGAGTTCTTGGGGTGCAGGAGCTGAGCAGGCAGAACTGCCATCCAGCCTCCAGGAGCATGCTCAGGCAAGCCCCTCTGCTCCCACGAGGAGAGCGCTTGGGGCTGGCTTCATAGGGGGACCAGCTTGCCGCTCTTGTCCCTCGTATTTGAGGCATAAAGACCTCCTGCCAGGTTTTGCGTCTCACGCCAGGGTTGGGATGAAACTGCTCTCAGGCTGCTCTCCCCTCCTGACCCCAAGGTCGCTTCGTGGGTCACTTCCAGCTGCAGTCCTGCACGATGTCACCTCAGTCCTCCACCAAGTCAGACTTCTCGCTGGTCGGCTCAGGGCTGGATCATGTCTGTGCCTTTCCAACATGGCTCACGCGCTCTTGGCCACACTGTTCTTACCACCTCCATGCTTCCCCTTCTCTTTTCTCTGTCCCTCTGTCTCTCTCTCTCTCTCCCTGACCCCCTTCCTGTCTCACTGTCTCTCATCCCTCTCCTCTTTCTCTCCCCGTTTGGCTCGGACTCTCCTATTTCTCCCCACAGGTGTATTTAACACATGTACTCTAATAATTGCCGATAGCAAGAGAGGGACATTTTTAACTCAAACACACCGAACTTGTTATCATTCGTAATTTCCTTAATGACTCCGAGTGCTGTGTGATACTGCTGCTTGGTGCCTGATAAGGAGGCCAGTAAAATGCAGGACGAGAAAGGGGAAGATGCCCCGAACCGCATAAGGGCTTCATTGACCAGTTTTCCCTACTCCAAACATGTGCCTTAAAGCTCACGCTGGACACAGTCATATGTCAAGGGTGTCGCTGGCAAACGGTGAGCTCCCAAAGGGGTACGCTGGTTCTGCCTTCAGACCCGTAGCACAACTGGATTTTGACCCGAATTATCTGGATACTTGCTACCTTCCTGTAACTCCGCCTGACGTCGCTCACTGTGTTAGATAGGTGTTGCTGGTTTTAAAATTACCACAAACTTAGGGGTTAACACATTACTTATTTTAGTTTATTATTTTAGTTTCTGTGGTGCGAGAGTCTGGCTACGGCTTAGCTAGGTTCTTGCAGACAATCCCAAGGCCCTGGCTGGGCTACGTTCTCATCTGGGGCCGGGCGGGGTGGGGGGGATCTCCTTCCAAACTCACTCAGACTGTATTCACTTCCATTCTCTCCCTTCTCATTCCCACCACCCTACAGCGATTTACTGACGAGTCCCAGCCTGTTTGCAACCTCAGCAGTCCTCTGTCTCCCCAAAGCCAGAATCCCTCGGTCCTTCCCTCGAGGCGAAGGCATACTTCTTCCGATTCCCTGAACCACTGCACGTCCCCTGGGAATCCTCGCCCACTGACCCCAGGGCTGGTCTTGTCCTGCTGTGGGGCCGAAACCTATCTCCCTGCCTGGATTTCCCAGTATTGCAGTGTTCCCCCTCCCTGCGGGGCTCTCCACTGACCCATCCTCAAATCTCATCGGCTTGACTCCACGGTGACTGGCCCCGGCTTCATACCCCCTTGGATGTGTGTTTTGCCCGCTGGGCTGAATCTCCTCATCAGCACTCGCATCTGGAAGAGTTTCTTGCTCTAAGAAATTGGTTTTGCTTACACTGATCCCAAGACTTACCAAATCCCTGTCAGGAGTTAGTTTTGTGTGGGAGGCTATCACGGACAAGGTGGACAATGATCCAGGCTCTGAGGAATGACTGGTCTTCTGCAGGTGAGAAGGTGAGAGGGCTGCGAGGTGGGGCACATCAGCACGAGCATGTGGTCGGACAGTGGTGAGGACTGTCCCCTCTGCCACTCTCCCGCCGAAGCCCTTACTTTGCTCTCTCTACAGACGGCACAGGCAGAGTCCCGAGGACACAGCAAGTGAGTGAATGTGCCTGTGAGCCAAATAACAAGTCAAAGTTGATGGAGATTTCAAGAAGAAGGTGGTGCTCTTATCCGAACCAGGGAAGGAGGAAGAAGGAATGAAAAGCCAGGAAGGCCGTGTTTGTTAAAGGAACCGTAGAACTGCAGGAGTCTGATTTCTCCTATCTTCAAGAACAGAGGCGTCCACTCAGTGTTGCCGAGCCTGACATCTCTAAACACACACCAAGTGTCATAGGCCCAACACTTCTCTGCCAGTTCTGAGGGTGAGCAGAATCTCTTTTTGTCTCGGTGCCTGGGGTCCTGAGCCACTTTGCGACACTGTGGTCCACAGAATCAGGAGAACCCGGGAAGTCATGCAGCCGTCTCAGAGAGCCACGATCTCAGCGGAACTTCTGTGCCTTTTAAAAGCAACGACATTAACTAGCACCTAATGGGGACAAAGTTAAACTAGATTAGGTTGACCTACGTACGGTCTATTGATCTAGCCTCAGGAAGAGCAAGATGTTTGAAACCGCAGAGTTCTGGAGTAGAATCTTGGTGTGACTACCAGTTGCTGATCCCAGGAAAGTCTGTCCTTCTGAGCCTAAGTTTCTGCGAGAGGCAGACATTACTATTTACTACAGTTCTGACGAAGACTACCTGAATTGCACATATAAAGCATCTTGTATAGGCCTATAGATTGAAATTCCACATTTTCCTTACCCCCAACCAAATGAAGGCATTCATTAGCCTGGAAACAGAAGAGAAAACATTTTCGGGAGCACTTTCTTTGCCAACATCTCCCCGAGATTGTGCACACTTTGCACCTTCTCACCTCCCATTATTCGAGGTGGAAAACGCTGATGTTGCTGTCTTTACGTCCCTTCTGTCGTCCCCCACTCACTGGAGGCAGGAGGATGAGGCTGGGATTAGGCATCTCCCCCCTTCGCCGGTCTAAGCCGGTCGTGGGGGTCCTCTCTCCTTCCAACGGCGGTTGACTCCGTGTGGCCCGGGAACGAAGGCAGCTCGCCCAGAGGAGAGCGGAGCCGTATTTGGTGGACAGAGATAATGAATCGAAGAAAGAAAAAGGCTGCAGCTTCCAGGCCCCCAGGAGAACATCCGGCCTGAAGGCGAAAACCATCATTCTGAGCGCAGAGCCGGGAAACTCTTGGAACCCGCCCTAAGACATTTTCTGTTAGCCGGTGAGCCGCCTAACCAAGCAATCTACACCCGAATCATCCCGGGACGCTGCGGTCAGACTTCTGCCACACGTCCGCACCCGCACTGCCCGTCGGGATGGCCCCCGACGGCGCTCACGGGACTCAGTCAGTGCCTCTCCAGCCCTGCGTGCTCTAACCTCACCTTTCAGCTCCAGAGCTTCTCAGCAGGGGCACTTACACCTGTGACAGGTGTAAGATGACGCTCATTACATTATGGTTTTCAAAATCAAAACATTGGTTACCCTTTGGGGGTATAACAAGGCTTCACGGACATGCTCATAAGTGCACAGAATAGATGGACAGATTCACCGGGATCAGTAGCACTGCTTACCTCTGGGAGGAGAAACACTTTTCCGTAAATAAATGACGTTTTCTTCCTTTGGACTTTGGGCTGCTTGTACTTCCAACTCAAAAAAATCTCATGTAAAATACCTGAAGAAAAAATTTAAATGTTACAAATTTTTGCACAAGAAAATCCTTTGTGGTCGTGATCTGTGGTCATGATGACTAAATATTTCTGACCCCGCTCAGGCGCAGGACAGCGTGGCTTTTGTGTGTCTTTGGCCTTAGAGGAGGCAAAAGGCACGTTTCCTCTGGCCAATGACAGGTACACAGAGGGACGTTTGTCCCATCCCCACGGAGTTGTAGGAGGCAGTGAGAAACAGAGCAATAACCCTTTCCCTCTGCACAGTGTGCTTCCAAGGGTGGCTGTTCCGTCCACTGGGTCTTGAAGTGGGACAACCTGGAGTAGAAATCGCACGAGGACACCATGATGGGCTTTTGGTTTTATCCAGACTTGGGAGCCGTGCGTTCCCGCAGCACAGCCTGGTCCAGCCTGACACTCGTGCCAGAGGATTCGGTCCCTCACCATTCTCTTCTCCCCGCGGCCTCTCCGCGTACCCCCACCTATTCCCACGGCTTCACAGACGTCCCCCTGTCTCCCACAGCTTCATCTTCTGTGTGCCGGGCTCCACGCTCCTTCATCTAACGGCCCACCGATGCCTTCACTTGGTTGCCTCACAGAAATTGCTAAATTTGGAAAATGAGATGGTTCTTCCTCACTGTTAACCATCTCCCACAAAACAGCTTCTCTCCCAAGCCCCCCTCAACTGCCTTAGAGCCAGGCTACTGCAGGTGCTCACACCAGAAACCCAGTCGTGGCTCTGAACGCCTTCCTTGCCCTCCGAGCCACCCACTGCTGAATCCGAATGATGTTAAGATACATCATAAGTCCATCATGTGTCCCAGTCCCCCATCACCTATAAGCATCCTTTAACCTATCCTCCAACTTCCAACACCACTTCCTTCCAATTCTCTCCAGCTAGAGTGCTTGTTCAACCTGCATACTGGCTTATGTCGCTTTTCTGCTTAGAAACTCCTTCAACAAATCCATAATGCACTTAAAATAAGATACAGCTCTTTAATACATTGGACAAGATTGGATTCTTCCTACCTAACACCTTCTCACTCCACATCCGCCCTCCAACACACAACTCAGGCACCACCTTCTTGCAGTCCCTGGAACATGCCAAGATTTTTCCACCTCTGAGCCTTGACATTATTTTGCATTTTCTCTTCCTAGAATGGTGTACCTCCTCCCACCCACCAGGCCTGGCTAACTGAATTTAGATGCGTTTTTTCCACTTCATGATTGTCCCAGAGAGACATTTTTGAACCACTAGACTTTAACTGGTAGCTCTCTCCCACCCCCAACATTATTCTCCCTTATCATTGTGTCATTTCTTTAATAACATCTTTATAATTTATAATTATCTATTAATTTGTGTTTGTTGTGTCTGATGTCTTACTCCCACCAGACAGAACTCAAAGAGGTTGGGTTCAGTGAGTTTTCCTCACTGTCTTACACCTTGTACTCAAGACAGTGTCTGTCATTAAGGGAATCGGTAAAAGAATGAGCAAGTCTCTGTAGGGTACCTGGTGTGGCGTGAAGCATACAACTTAGTGATGATAAGCCTGTCCCACAGTTGGCATGTCCACAGAATCTATTATTACTCAGGAACTACCATCTATAAAACGGGAACCAGAGAATATTTTAATGAAAGAGTGAGGAGGATATGAGAAATTTGGTCTCCAGGGCAGTCAGGGTTAAAAAAAAAAAAAAAAAGAGGTGGCTGGATTTCAAACTAGTTTTATTTCACCTCTAAGTGATTATATTCATTAGATGATTTGCTAGCTTCTTAAGTGCCAATATTCTAGAATTCTATTTCCCAGCTTTGTCCAGACCAGGCACAGGACTACTAAGCTCTTTCTTCCTTAGGTGTGTAAGGAACACCTACGATATCTGGAGGTGAAAATAAACATCCTGTGGGTGGGGAGACCGGAGAATGGGGGAGGGTACGTGCCAGTCATAGGCGCCATCCGTGGAGTGTGCGTTCCCACTGCACCTGCTAGCGGAACATCTGTTAAGTGCTCAGTCCACACTGTGGTCGTTATATTAAAAATGAATTAGTCTAGAAAGAAGGAACAGGTCAAAAATAAAAATCTTTATTAAATAGCATATAAAACACCCATGGAGATACATTCTCTGACCAGTGCACACGGATGCCTCCCACTGCCACTCAGTGTGACCCAACAGCAAGTGAAGTGGTCTGGATAAATGCTCCAGGACACACAAAAGTGTCTACAGAGTTCATCTTCTTTGGCCACTGCAGTCAGGAAAAACTCATCATTTTGACTTATAATAAATTAGGTGAATAATTATTATACTCATTTGAATCTATATCCTTCATTTCTCATCTAACAATATAACCAGTTGTTACTCTTCAATGTATGTGTCACCATCCTGGCATTGGGGTCAAACCCAAACTGTAACGATCCTCTGAAGAAATAGGAAAATCCTGTAAATATAGACGAGGAAAACAGTGAGACATCTTCAAGTAAATCCATTTTGCAACATGCATAACTTGGAATAAGAGTGAGCTATTAGTGAATGGCATTTATGACGTGTGCTTGATAAATGTGCCACTGTGCTAAGGGCTCACGTGCTTCGTCTCATCTCTCCTTACCGAAAAAGTGTGAGATGTCACTAAGGAGGACAAAGGTGACAATTAGGGAGAGTTTGCGGTTTCCCCAAGGTAACATCTCTAATCTAAAGATGGAGGGAGAACTCCATCTCCTCTGACGTCAAGGCCAGTGTTCTTAAAACATTAGATTACACTACCTCCAAAGTAATAAGATTCTATCATATTTTAAATACTCTTACTTTAAATACTAGGTCCTAAGGTGCAGCTTGGGAGGCCATTGGACCCAAGAGAATCAGCCAACAGCACAAAGCCCTGGAGGTCCATTTCCCTCTCCGTACACGCTAAAGTCAAGTTATCTTAGCGATAAGATCATGAGCCTCATGAGCATTATGATGGTCAAACCCTGGCATCTCCCTGAAAATTCCTTCAGAACCAGCACAAGTGGTACCTTCCCATTTGCCCATTACCAAGAATAAAATTTTGTCTATTTTGAGCATATGGGAAGACTACTATTTATTTACAAATGCATGACTTAATGTAGGTAATTACAGCCTGCAGCAGAAGTCCAGACAAATTCCCTTGGGATGGGGAAGAACAGGTAAGAGGATGAAAAAAGAGATGACAACCCACCATTAGTAACCCTGGCTCATACCTGGTTATATTTTTATACCAACATAGTGACCTGAGTAATATGGTGTGAGGAAGTACCCTTTGATGTTATGTGTAGGTATGAAACAGAGACTTGGAAATGATTCAGGAAAAATAAAATTCAAACTCAATTTGCAGAAATTAGAAAGTTAAAATGTCCAGAAGTTTAGAGTAAAAAGAGTCTAAAACTAAATGATTTGAAAATTATTTGGATTCTCCTCATGATTTTGATTCCATAAAATGCCCCCGAGTGTGCCCATGGGCAATGAAAGGAGTACCTCCTTACCAAATTCCTGAAATGCAGCATCAACCTCCGGCTCAACCCCTGGAAAGTCATCCGCTATTAGTCTGGGGAAGCCTTGCTCCATGGACTGGTTTTCATCAAATCTGTGCCAAGAGAAAGAAATACAGCTCAACATCGTGCGTGAAATACTGTTACTTCCCCGGTGTGGAATCGCAGATCATTCTCAAGTAGGGGAAACAAAAATGTATCACTTTCCTGGACTATAAGCTTAGCACAGAAACCAACATTTTCTCCAGGGACCAGAGTATCATGCTATTCCACAGAGGTTCTTTCTCTGTATGTCTGAGGTCAAGTTTCTAAGCCTCGACACAGAGCCCAAATGCCTTTCTGCCACAAATGCATGAGGACTGCATACACAAGAGATGCGAAGTGAATTAATCACTTGGCTAAAAAACTCCTGGTTCTCTATCACACCTGCCCTGTAGACCTTGTCTCTACAGTCTGACACACCTGGGTTTCCTATGGTGGCCTGGTGTCTGGAACTCAGGTGGCCTCTCCTGATGTCTTCTGGTGTCTGGATCTATAATCCAGTGCCCAGCCATTCTGAGAGCCCTTTATTGTATTGGAGAAGTCGAGTAACTGTAAGTTGTCTTCTTCATAATCAGAAAGTGGGAAGTTAGAACAAGTTAGAGGGTGGGAGTGGGGGATTTCCTTAAAGAAAGCAAATAATTTCCCTAACGAGGCTCCATACAAAGCCATCCCATCTGAGTCTTACCGCCAGTATTTGTCCCCTACGAAGAAGTACGTTTTCTTCTTTTCCTTATCAGAAACGGCTGCATCAATTTTCACTACGGTTGTGGGAAAACCCAGGGTGTGGATGTCTTTTGGATAACCTGCTTGTACCTCAGTTCCTCTGATGGCCCAGAACTCATTTCCTATTGAAAAAAAGAAAGCCAAGAAACTTTAGTGAAGACTTGTGGTTTTAGAAGATTTTAGTACATTTTTGTGGAAAACAAGAAGCCTTGGTTTTAATTCCAACTGCTAACCCAATGCCCAGGCGATACTAGTATTTAACAAATACTCACCCAGTGAGTGAATGAATAAATGAGTCATTAATTCTGGTCCCTGTCCTTTCTGGGTCGTATATTTATTATCTATAAATACTAGAGTTTATTACAGTTTATAATTACAGTGACTGGTCCTGGGTCCAAGTCTCTGTTTCATACCTACACATAACATCAAAGGGTACTTCCTCACACCATATTACTCAGGTCACTATGTTGGTATAAAAATATAACCAGGTATGAGCCAGGGTTACTAATGGTGGGTTGTCATCTCTTTTTTCATCCTCTTACCTGTTGCCGGTGACTTTTAATCTAAGTTTCTAACTTGGAACTCTCTTGTAAGCTTCGAATCACTAATAAGTTGGTTACTTACTGGACACTTTCCCTTGGGTCTCTTATGGTCACTAGTCCAGATTGGGCTTCTTCTGAATACCTTAGGAAGCCACCCAAATTTCAGTGAATTAGGACAGTGGAATCCCATCAGCGTTTGTGCTTCTATTTCATCACACCTCCCCTCCACGTCAACCCTGAATCCCTTCCTCACATTCCTGCCGGTTAACTAATCCAAAATGTCCATCTGTTGTCTCTCTTGCCTCACCTGAACTGAGGGAGGTGTACCTGTCTGAGCACCTCCAGATGCAGTCTTCCCTCGGTGTAGACAGCTCCTTCTGCCTTGAAGACATTTTCTACTCTCTACACACTCAGCCCTTGTCCACACAGCAAAATTCTTCTCCTTCAACATGCATCCTAAACATCATTTCCCCCCAGGGTCTTTGCTGAGCCCTGGGTGTGGGTCCAGGGCCAGCTTCCCTCAATCCCAGCTCTTACTGGATGTAACAATCGCGGCGTCGTCTCTGCTACTCTCTCTAGGACAGGAGCCTCTTTTAGGTTTGACTTCCACTAACCAGTACACCGCCTGGCATGTTGCAAGGCTAAGTAAGTGCTAGTTAAATTAACGGATGATAGCAATACTTCAGAGTCATAGAACCTTTTACAATATCCAACGCAACTTCACAATATTTCACTGACTCCTCATAAGAGTGAGATTGTCAGCAATACCTAACTTTGAAAAATCCCCACACCAGTTTGAGGTTTAAAAATACTCCCCAAAACTTAAGAGTCAAGGGAAAAAGTTAAAAATGGAAAAAAAAAACTTAAAGACGAACAAAATGAAAATCCTACGCATCAAAACTTGTAAGAATGAAGCAAAAGCTGAGAAGGGGTATTTACAGGCATAAATGTTTATACCAGAAGAGAAGAAAGGGCTGCAAGTTAAGGACCAAGCTTGAGTTATAAAAAACAACAGAATAAATTCAAAGATAGCACAGACAGGGGCAATAATGATACAGACAGAAACTAATTAAATAGAAAATCAAAATATGATAGAGAGGATTAACAAAGCTGAGAGTTTGTTCTTTGAGAGGATGAATCAAATTATTACATATCCTGTTGTCCCAGAGACTGGTAAAGAGAGAAGCACAAAGATTCAGTATTAGGAAGGACAAAGGGAACAAAACTTCAACAATAATTAAAATAACACTCAGAAAGTTTCATTAAGTCTATTTTTAAAACGAAGTTGATAAATTCCTAGAAAAATATGTTAGCAAAACTGACTCAAGACGTAATAGCAGCTCAAAGAGCAGATTAACAGTGGAGGAAGTGGAAACAGCACTTTACAAATGTGATACAGGAGCAGAGAGGCCCGGTCAGTCCCATTTGCTACTGCACCCATCCTTGCCCTGACACTGCATTATCTCATCCACCCAAGTGCCACGATGCAGGACATTCCTCCTCATCTTATTCTTCTCCAGGAGCATCCTGCCTATTCTTGGCCTTTGCTCTCCCACACAAGTTCTTAATTTGTTAAGAACTTTGTTAATTTGTTAATTCATCAAGTTCTGTGAAAAATATTTTGGCATTTGAGTGGAAAATTCCTTGCATCTATAGATAAGTTGACGTTTTTACTACATTGATGGTATCATTTCCATATTACATTATTACTATTTTTCTATTCATGAACATGGGATAGCATACTTAGGTCTCATTGAATATTTTAAAGTAAAACTTATAATGTTCTTTGTACACGTCCTATTTAAGCATCAACACTAGGTCTTGCAGTAATAAACCTCACAAAACTTAATTTAATGGAGAAAATTCATGTCTTGGTGAAACTTTTGCAATGGGATTTATTTCATCAAATTAAAATTCTTATATAGCACTTACCTTTAAATACAAAAAGGATATCCTTGCTTGTAACTTCATATGCAGCATCCAAGCCTGAGGGTAGAGAGGGCCAAAATGTAGCAATCAAATGAAATTCAAGTTCAAGGCTCCAGTGAGTTCTACGCCAAAAATATCTGGAAGACATAGACATTAATCACAATGGTTTTTGTCCTTTAGATGGATATATAAAGGGACATATTCTCTTTCAGTTAATGACAACTCAGAAGTTGGTATGGGACTGTCTTCCTTCTTATGATCCCAGGGTAATGAAATCCATGGCCATGTAATTATTTAGCTTAGTAGTGTTCACTGAAGGGAAGGAGAATTCTTCTCTACCCTGGCGGTCTTCCAGCTGGACTAAGAAGTAAATTTACATGAGATGGTGAACAGGAGAAAAAAACCAGTTTATTACGTACACACAGAGTCCCTGTTATGATACTGAGACCTGAAGAAATGACCAAGGCGGGCAGTTTTTGAGACAAAGAGCCCATAAATCTGTGAGGCATTGACAGGACAAAGGAAACTTAACTTTGGGAGCTTCAGTCCCTAAGGAATTGTAAACAGACTTGGGCCGGCAGAGTGAGTATATTAGCAAAAAGTCACGAGGGTTGTGGACACGGCCTTCTGGGCTCCAAGTGTCCCATCTCTGGTGATAAGGATGGGTCTTTACCTCCTGACACAAGGAGGGCACCCTTTACCTGGACGTTTATCTCCTGCTTTCAGGGGGACAGAGGACAGTCTCAGTGTCCTTCCTGTCCAGGATGGCTCTTGAGTCACTTTTATTTAAAATAATCCATATGGTGGAGCGGTACATTTTGGGGCAGCCTGCCCTTGGCCCCTACACCATTGTAAAAGCCCATAAATGGTATGTATATTATGCACTCATTAACATTTTTGAAAAAAGTAGCAGGAAAAAATACACCTATTTATGTTTGTATGGGAATAGAATATCTTTGTAAAGGGATGAAGGATGGGTTGCAGTGATTGCCCATATGGGGAGAACGAGGCTCTGCAGAGGTCAGACGTGGGAGAGAGATTTTTCTCTCCACTCTGTGTCTTTTGGTGCTATTTTAATATTGTGCCAGAAGCATAGATCACTTTTTCTGAAATTAATTAATTTAAATAGTAGTGTTTGTTAGCAAAGGTAAAGATATAGTCCTACTCCTAAAGATGCACCCGTGTGTTCTGAAGCATGGCATGGTTGATGATATTTAAATGCAGCTATTACTCATTCGCTTATTCATCTCACTCACTGTGTGTGCCAGGCCTGTTCTAGGCCCTGGGGCTCTAACACTGAACAACACAGATAAAACCCCACACCTTCGTCCAGCTTAAAATTCTAGGGACCCAGAATCATCCTTTGTAAGTCTGTTAAACAATGATCCGGACTATTTTAAGGAGGTGATAAAATGCAACAAGAACCAGATCTGAATGATGTTAAAGTGTAGAGGAAATATTTTCTTTAAACATTTCTGTCAAGTCTCTGTTCTCCCTTCTAAGCATGGTGCATCAAAAGAAGGGAGAGAGAAATGGAATCTTCTGGTCTGACCTGTCTTTAAAGAACAGGATTTCTCCCCTCAGAGTGCTGATTGCGTCGAAGGACAAAGTGGGGTCGCACGCAGCTGGGGTCTCAGGTCCTGAAGGCACAGATTCCGTGGGTGCCACGGGGTCATCCAGGGAGACAGGGGGAGGTCCTGAAGGGAACAGATGTGGGGAGGCAAACAGAAGGACAACTGTGATGCTGTCGTCCATGTATGTGCTTTCCAAACACACTCAGGGTACTTTGAGGGGAATTGCAAATGCTTCGTGCAGCATTTTAAAGTTTTCCCGAAGACCATCTCGTAACACTTTCCTAAAAACGTCAGGAATGAGTGAGCATTGTTTCCAGCATCTCTCACCATACAGGAACTGGATGCCATCCACGTCATCCTGAGAAAGGCGGAAGCGGGCCAGGTCTGTGAGTGCGTTGTAGACCGGGTATATCAGAGCGCGAGGGTCGGCCAAGTGAAAGAGACCCAGGGAATGGCCAAGTTCATGAGCAGCAACCAGGAATAAGTTGGTTCCTATTGGAAGAACACATGCCAGTCAAACGGGCTATCCTGAGAACCACATGGCATCTCCTCCTTATTTGTGGACTGGTTCTTGATTGACATAATCCCTACTTAATTATTCTTCAAGGTTCACTTGAAGTCAATATAATCTGAGAGCTTTTCACCATATTCCTCCTCCCCAGGTCTCTCTTCGGTCAGGGAAACCTGGTCACTTCACCTACAGTGACAATGATAAACACTGTTTCCAAAAGATATTATTTTTGGAGGTCCCAAGACTACCATGTCAACACGTGTCTCTTCACTGTCTCTAGAAATACAAAGTTCATTATTGTTCAAATTTAGTAACATGCGCCAGTGGTAACCTCAGTTGAAATTAGTCACAGAGGATTCATGTTATTCCTCAAACTCTTATGCAACAAAACTGGTCATTTCCTGTGGGGATTTAGACTGAGTTGTTCTTCTTCCTTTTCAAAACAATCAAATAATTTTTGGTGGTTAAAAACCTTTCCAGGAGTAGGTGCCATGGGATAGGTACAATCTTTATTTTAAAACAAAAATATGTCCAATAACAGTTTTCTGCAGCCCAAACACAGCTGGATTCAGCTTTTCTTTATATGATAAAAACTTCTATTAAAATTAATAGTAGAAATTATTTAATCAAGCCTCCAAGTAATTTTGCAGAAAAGAATAGTTGTTCAAATAAAGCAAGATCATTTATTGCAGCACAAGTTTGTACTCTCCATAAAGATGCTCTTTGCATTTGTTTTAAAAATCCAAACAATCTTGAAAATAGCAATTGTTTCAACAATGTGTTTGCAAACTTCAGAAGCCACTTGAAAAAATAAAACGTAGTTAATTTTGCTCATTGTGTTTAAACCTAGTAAAATCTTTCAGAATTAATTTAGGGGGGAAAAAAAGCTCCTAAGCTAGAGATAGTTACAGGCTTACTTAAATAGATGACTTAACAATTTCCTTTGCTTTCTGGCATTTTCCCTGATCTTTTAAGAGGAAAAGAGGCCAATGGAAAGAAAAGAAGAACCCCCAGGGGACATTTTAGGTTGGAAGTGAGTCAATGCAATTCATTCTACCTTTATCATTTCTAGATAAAATAATGAAATGCCCATTCACACATCGTAGTTATTAGGATGTTATATTTAGTGCTCATTCTGAATAATCAAAGTATTCTAGGATAGTGTTATACATTATTCCTGAAGCCATCCAGAGAGGTATGTGGCCCACCTGATTTATCCTCCACCCATAGTTCATCATCATCAAAGTGAACGTCTCCATAAAAGCCGGGCCCCGGAGGGTAGGCATGAGCCAAAACATGTCCTGATCCATCGAAAGAGTTAAAGTCTCCATGATCTAACAGAGAAAATGTTTTTATTGGAAAGATAGGTAATCAGGATCTCTTTGGAACATCCCCCCCCACCCCCCAACAGCAACTAGATAAATGGATGCATTTCATGTTTGTTTTTTTGGTTTTTTTACCTCTAACTGCAAAAGAGATCTTGATGTCAGCCTCCCCTTCATCAGTCCTGGAGAAAGTGAGTGGAGTCACCTCCTTCCAGACGTTAAGAGCGTCCTCAATGGCAGAATCCACAGCATCTCTCGGCAAATCCAGTGTATAATTCATAATCCTTTAAGAGAAAAAGTGAAGAAGACATTATTCCTCCTGTGATTGTCCTTTGTAAAATCTCGATAGTACGTGGAAACCTCTTTGGACCCATTACCTGTAAGTAAGGTGGGTTTTCCTCCACTTGGGCATGCCAGGGAAGGTGGTGAAGTCCCCAACATCAGGAACGCCACACCTGGGCTTGCGCATCATGTCCAGAGTGTCCGAGTCCAGCTTCCCGGTCACCACCAACCCGAGGAACTTCTGCATTTCTCGGATTTTTTCAACAACAGGACCACCGTCCCTTCTTCTAACAAATGGTTTCGTATCTTTTGCAAGGTTGTAGTAGTTTTCCAGGTATTGCTAATGGGGTAGTAAACAACAAAAACTCAACCTAATAATTTAAAAGATCAAATTGGCATTATTAAGTAGTTCAAGAGTTAGTCAGCAACCCATCTAGGATGTGTAAAGGAGCTCCGTCCAGCTATAGAAAAGGAAAGGTTTTTAAAGGCAGAAAAGGGGCAGAAATTTATCCTGTTAATATAGACCTGGTTCAAGACTGAAGTGGGATCAATTCTTTTGCCTAAACATGACAAGTAACAATATGAACATTATTACCTGAAATTATTTGAAAATCAAAATGAGTGTGTTCCTCCTATTTCAACCAAAGAAGTTCTAAAGCCAGAGAAGTTTCACCCATTTCTCATTTGCTCCTCTCATTCAGCCCCAAAGCAGCTGCTGGTATTTTCTTAGACAAGCTGGAGGAATTCGATGCCCTTCCTGCACCTTGCTTCCCTTCTCTGCTCAAAAGTACGGACAACCCACTGCTAGCATTTTAACGTTCCCAGGGCTAACTTATTCCAACACAGTAACTACCGATCAAAGCACCCTTTGTGTGGCAAGACCAAGCAGGCACATTAGTTCCTGCCCCTGGGACTGGCCAGTGGCTGCCACCACAAAGTACCTGCACAAAATCCATGCTCGAGTCCTCCTTCCTCGCTGCTCCGTTCAGTGGATACGCTGAGCAGACTGGCAGACATAACAGCACGAGGGTGGCGAGATGCCCCATTCTCACTGTCCTGACCTCAAGAAAACACCTTTTCTGCCTGTTGGCTTCTGTGTCTACCATCTAGTGGCTGCCTTTTTATAGGGGGATGCTGCTTTTATCTGAACAGCATGATTCACACATGTGTTTTCTTTTTAATCTGAACATCAAGAATATTCATAAAAATGTAATGTGAAGCCATCCCCTTTTAAACTTGGATGAGGAAAGAATGACTGATTTCCAAGAAATGGTTTCTGTGTTTGTACAGAGGAAAAAGAATTGACTATTCACCTCGATGGGTTTACTGAGAAGTAGCTGAAAAGCCTGGTAAAATGTCACATGTGTAGACATTTTGAAAGCAGTGCCATTTTCTTTTAAAAAGACTGTATTTTAAACTCAAATACAAGCGAGTTAGGAATAAGTAGATGCACGGAAAGAGATTCCAGATATAACTTTGGTCTCAATGTGGGCATTGTTATCTAGAAGATCCTAGAAGAGGTATTTCATTTCTTGAGTTCCAGACCTCAGCCATTACTGATTTTCAGATGGATTTACTGTCCCTGGGGGGGCGGGGCGGGCACCGAGCAGAGGCAGCTGGTGCTGGACAGGAGGGTCTGTTGAGGAAGGAGGGAGCACACGGATACTCCTGCCTTGTTCGCTCATTCTGAGCGGATGCTATGCATTTCAGAATGGAAGATTTGCTCACAGTAACCACTCTGTAAAACCTCATCACCTTGGAATAAATAAAAGCGTATCTTAGACTGAAAAATGCCTCCTACCTTCTTCTTTGCTTTAAAAAAAAAACTTTTCATCTTCATTTCCTCCCCCACCAAGTGCACAGGAGGAGACGGATGGATATTTGTATCCGGGAGTGATCACCGTCACCACTCACCTCCGCACGCACATCGAACGTTCTGTCTCCTTCTCTCCCTCAGCCCAATGGGGTGTTGTTCACATCGTAAGTCTGCGATAACTTATTTTTATCAAATCCACCTATCAATATGGAGAACCCTAAAATCTTCGTAGAGTAGAATTCTGATTTTCTCCACTAGAGATAAATCATCTCTCCTGTGCCTGAAGGACGTAGCCCATCGAAGTGACACGACTGTCAGTTCCTGAGGGTGCAGGAGTAGCTGCTCAGCACCACCCGCCCCCTGTGCAGAAGCGGCCGACTGCACGGGGTGGGCTTCCGGGAGGAGGCGGCTCTGGGGCCAGGGCTAGCTCAGGTGCGGTGGCGTGGATGGCCGTCAGCCTGGGCGCGGGCTGGGGCTGACAGCTAGACTCGGGGCAAGTGTGTCATTTCTGTGGGCCACTGTCATCTGTAAAACTGGGGTGGACGTAACCTCACTCACGGGCTTGTCACGTATGTTTTATGCCGGGAACGAGTCTTCTCTTACTGGCTCCCAAATCCTTACCAGACGAAGCTCGCTGGTCTGACCAACCGTTGGCGATGCTCTCAGGCACCGCTCCAGCGAGCTCTGGGATGCCCTGTCTCCCTCGGGCTCATCGTTGCATCAGTGTTGGCACGTCCTGTTGACGGATCTCATGCTGTGGGAAGGACACATGAAAGCTCACGTGGTAACGAGAGCTGGGATTGTAATTGTCTGGACCAAAGCACGTGTGTCACGGGAGTGAAGCTGGTGTGTGCGCTGACGTACCACTAACCCATCGCACCTGGACACAATTCAGGAGCCAGAGCGGGAGGAGTCCCGGCTTTGCCCGTAGGTCGCTGGTTACGTTGTTGAACACATTAACGTGTGTACGTGGTCAGGCAAGTCTAGAACTGTTCCTTTTTTAAAAAAGCTGAAATCTTTCTAGGTATACACCACTGTATGCCAGGCCCTAAAATGTGTGTTATTCCATTACGGGCGCCTGGGGGGCTCAGGTCGTGATCCCGGGGTCCTGGGATTGAGCCCTGCATCGGGCTCCCTGCTCAGCGGGGGGCCTCCCTCTCCCTCTGCCCGCCCCCCTTGTGTTGTGTCTCTCCCTCTCAAATGAATAAATAAAATCTTTAAAAAAAAATCAACCATTACCACTTATATTTTTACCAAAAGCCTCTTGGCTCATGAACCTTGGCTCTCGCCCCAACACTTTTCTCTCACGTTTTTTGACACTTTCTGTTTGTTTTTCCTCATTCTTGAGACTCACCCCTGAAATCGCCTACAGCTCACCTCTTTAGCTTCTGTTCTTTTCTCAGCTATCGGATCCTCTCGCTAATCCAGGCTTTTCTTTTGGTCCACGTCTCCCGCTCTGTCCCCTGCAGCGTTTGGCCTGGTGTCAGGAGGGGGAGGAGGGCCGCGCGTATCCCCCAGACTGAGAAGGCGCTTCAATGCCCGACACAAAGCCAGCCACCTCCCAGCGTTTACCCAGTTCGACTCAGGGCAATCCCCCGCCGGGGTGCCAGGCGGACGAGCCAGCCCTGCCACTCTCCCACACACTTAGCCTCTGTCCCCGGTCCCAGCTTTTACGGAGTGAGGGGTGTGCTGGTGAGGTCACGGGGTGGTTATCTCAGGTGGGTGCCACCTGTGAGCCACAGAGGATCTTTGTTAATTATCTGAAGTGCAGCGGAGGAGGGAGCACGACGGGAGGGCAAAGATCGAGTCCGTCAGTCCTGCCGCACCTGGGCCGCACAGGTTGTCATCCAGATGGAACGCAGTCTACGGTTCAGCGCGTCCTGTACCTAAGCCTGAGAAATGTACAGTGCTCCCCGCCTAGAGATGGCCCGATTCCTGGAAAACTGGTTACCTATCACTTTTCAACATCCGGCAACGGCTGATTCTCAGATCGTAGGCACACACGTGATCCTGGGTCAGCCATATCATGACACCAGCCACAGTAATTTGCAACTTCTTCTTTCATTAGAAATCCTGATCTTGGGGGCGCCTGGGTGGCTCAGTCGTTAAGCATCTGCCTTCGGCTCAGGTCATGATCTCAGGGTCCTGGGATCAAGCCCCACATCGGACTCCCTGCTCGGTGGGAAGCCTGCTTCTCCCTCTCCCACTCCCCCTGCTTGTGTTCCCTCTCTCGCTGTGTCTCTCTGTCAAATAAATAAATAAAATCTTTAAAAAAAAAAAAGAAATCTTCATCTTGTTACAGGTTGGGGTTATCGTGCAAAGCCAGAGACTTCCTTTCCCATGCTTTTAATACCACATTGATTGCTTCAGTATGGGAACACAGCCTACTGCTGAATTTTTACCCGTTTTATTTCTCTCCTAGTAATTCAGGTGAAGATTTTAGGTCACAAGTTTTTGCCATGAAAACGACTATCCACTAAGGAGACAAATTGTCAAAGCAGGGGTTAGACCTATCTCAGAATCGTGGCTTTAGTGCTTACTGTAAATATTAGAAAGTGTGATTATTTATGGTGACCTATAATAGCCATTATTATTCATAATAGTTGGATACGCAAAATAATGTTACTATATTTTCGGTTTGGATTCGGATTCATTGTTGGGTTGGTTCACCAGCATGGTGGGATTTTTTTTTTTTTTTTTGGTAGGAAGAAACCTGTGAGAGAGGAGAGTAACAAAGATGAAAAATTCTGGGCTTTGGAGGACGTGGGAAAGAAAACACAGCAATCATTTCTTCAATATTTTCTATGGGGCAGGTTCTGTGCTGGGCGATGTGGCCTTGTCCATCTTCAGGAAGACCCTGGGAGTTTGCACTAGTTTTCCTGTCACAGGTAGGAGATGAAGATTCAGAAAAGTCCGGGTCGTTTGCTTAAGATCTCAGAGTTGAGTGGTGGAGCAGATCTCCTGCCCTCACTACAATTAGTTGGCCAGCACATTGCCTCTTCGAGACACCTGGACTAAGTCTAGAAAAAAAGCTACTACTTCTCCTTATTGTAGCGTTTGGGGCTAAATTCTCCCCAAAGCCTCCAATTAGAAAAGCTAGACTTTTGCTTAAAACCAAACCAAAACACAAACAAGCAAATGGTATACTTTTCAGTGCAGCTGGGCTGATAGAAAATAGGGGAAATCTTCAACCATTCCTCCTGAATCCCTCCATGCTGAGATTCTGCAGCTGGATCGATTTGCCCCAGGAGAGTAATCATGTCTGGGGCAGTTGCTGGGATGACTTAGCTGCCCTGAACGAATGGCTTTCTTTCTACCAAATTCCCAGTGTGGTTGACAAGACCACTCCACACTTCCCATAACCCCAACCCCCTCATGTCATCTGTCACGGCTAGCTGATGACCCGTTACTCATCGTTCACCTCTATTTCTTCACAACCAACCACAGATTAGAGTCTTGGTAACTGTGATGATATGGGGATACCAAGGGTTATCTCTACTCCACTTCTAGCAAAAATTAGCTTAATCTGGCATTTTTAGAAAGCAGAGCCTGAGACGAAATGTTAAGGGTAAGTACCACTGAGGCATGTGATCCAGAGAGAGGGGTGGGTTGAGGGTTGGGGAGACCAAACAGGGAAAGGGGGGTAGACAATGCAAAGACGGATTGCCAGCCAGGCAGAGATGAGAAACGTCTTGCTTAGAATGGGACCGTCTGAGGACCCACCTAAAATACATCTTAGGAACATCTCTCTAGGGAAAGAGAGGGAGACACATTTATTCATTCATCTCACATTTGGTAAAATGATGGCTCCACCAGCGTCTGATCTTCTCGCTTGTAGGTGCTTGTGCATGAGTTCTGAGTGAGTTCCACAGCAGAGCTGGACTCAGCACCAACAGAAACGGAACATGAACCCTGGAGCAGAAAGTACAGGCCCGATGAGAGCAGCTAGAAGGCTAGAAGCTGGTTTCAAACCTGGAGAGAACCAGTCACTGCTGCTGTGGCTGGAAGGACAGGAGGCCAAGGGAAGATCTGCAGAAGTCACGTGCACTGAGAACCTCCATGGCTCAGCAAGGGCACTCTTAGGTATAAAACCAACAGAAATGCCTACATAAGTGCAGCATTATTTATTTAAAAAAAAAACCCCAAATGGTAAGAAATGAAAGTGCATCACCTGTGAATGAAGTGCAGAAACGTGATGTTGAACGCAGCAAGGTAGATACAGGAGAATATAAACTTGATCTAATTTCATTCAAAAATAGGCAGGTTCCATCTCAGAGGTTCCAAGTTAGCATGGTGGTTGCCTCTGGGAAATAGAGAATGTAGAGTGGCTGCAGTCGGTCGTGTCTCCAGACCCGCGTTAGCACCAGGGCACTCGCCCTCCTGGCTGCTTTGGGGGTCGGCGGCGGCTTGCTGTTCCCACTTGTCCCATTTCTTTGCCAAATGGGAGCCATCTTGCCCGGGAGCTATGCCCCTCCCCCAAACCAGACCTCAACTGAGGACTGATTGACACATGAGTACAAAAGCCTGGTCCCTTTGCCTCATGGTGGGACTAACTCTGATTCAGGTTTTGCTCCAGAGCCCTTGCTCATGAGATCAGAGCAATCTGAGACCACATTCTGTAGCTGTTTCTCTGCTCTAACATGTTTTTCCCACTCTTCTCCTGAGAGCCCCCCTTCCCCGATGGCCCTGCAGAAATATTCCTGTTTTAGGCTCTGATTCTAGTGAGCTAAGCTGACACAGTGTTGAGCGGTGATCGGGGATCTTGAGGGGGCCTGCTGTGTCCCTGGTGACATTCTATTTCTTCATCCCGGGTGAGAGTTACATGGGGTTGTTCACTTTGTCATAACTCGGTGATAGGAACACTAATATTTGCGCATTTCTCTGTATTTATGTTATATATACGTCAATATCAAAATGTTTATTAGAAGGGGGGAGACTTGGCCAAAGGGGAGGTGACAGTTCTTTCCAAATTCTTGAGTCGAGAACTGCCTGCCTCTGAACCATGAGTACCTAAAATATTCGTAAGGCTCTCTATGTACTTGGAAATTCCGCTGACACCATGAACAACCCAAGCTCCTCCTCACGGGGCTTGGCTACTCCCTGAGGACTCCCGCTTACATTAACATCCTCCCAAAGGGGGGCATGAAAACCTTGATCAGGAAAAACTAGATTGTGCTGCCTTCACAAAATCTAGAATCTTAGTGGCTTAGAACAATCAAAGTTTATTTCGTAAGCAAAATCTACTGAGGTTTGGAGTAATTGTTTGGAGTGGCGGCCTGAGAATTCCGGTTTCTTCCATCTTGTGGAAGCCCAGATGATCCCCACAGCAAGGTGGGGGCCACCGGAGAAATCTGCACCAGCAATCGCATGTTTCCTTCTGGGGGTGATACAGGTCGCTGCTGGGCGCCATGCACCGGCCGTCCCTCCTCCACAACAAGAGGGAGTGGGACCCCGGGACGGCAGAGCCCCCGACGCACTCAGGCGGAGAAGTCTCTACTGGGTTCTCACTGCTTTTACCTCCAACCAATTTTGGAATCTTTACACGGGACCTGGGAAGTAGGCTTTAACCTCTTCTACACGATGTAAATGCCATGAAAGTGGGGGAATATTCCAACTTTTTCTGTATCCTAGCTTCCCACGTGAATATTTTGCATATTTGTCTATTCCCACTTCAAATTTGAAAACTAATCTCTGGAAGTATGGTGTTATCATCAGGAAATAATCATGTAATAGATATACTAAAAAGTTTATAAAACAGTAGAGACATGGATGGTTTTATTTGAAACACCAGCACTTTATTTTCTGTAATAAAAGTTGTTCCTTGCATGTTAGGACAGTCTAGTGGCTGCTTATATGTTTGTGAACTGTTTTTGCTCTGGTGAAGACTCGGATCTCTGGTCTCCTCTCTTGAAGAGCTGCACCCCAGGATCAACGTCAGGGTCTCATACTTTGGAAAAACTTTTTTTTTTTTTGCAAAACTGGCCCATTTGAATCCACAAGCCATGAGCCTGACCTTTCTTAGTCCTCAGCTGTGGAACTAAATTACAGCAATACATAACACATTGCATTCTCAAGCATAAAAAAATAGGCGCAGAATGAGGTGTAAGTACGATTACACTTGATAGCTCTGTATTCTATTTAAACAAATGGCTCTTCAGGAAGACATCGTCCTTGGGCTCTTGAAATGTATTTTCCTGTTGCAACAGTTGGTCAATTCCTTCAGCAGCTGAACCAACTATTAGCTCTGTCGATACTCAGAATTCTCTTAGTTTGAAGATCAAATTGGTATTGTGTTGTTCCATGAACGATATAGAAAAATCCTAGAAACAAACCAAAAAGACTTACTACATTATACAGATGATTTCTGGGTTTAACCTGAATTCTTGAAAAACCCTGCCATTTGTGAGAACAAATATTTTTGGCAATTGCTGTTCCAAATAACAACACTGACACTATTCTCTGACAACAAAATAGAGGAAATATATATATATATATATATATATATATATATATATATATATATATATTCACTTACCATATTTCTGGAAGACAGCATCAACTTTATGGCCAATCCCAGGAAAGTCAGCTGCTATCATTCTGGGATAACCTGCATCCATGGATTGTTTATATTCATCATACCTGATCAAAAAATAATTGTAAGTGTCAGAACGTGTTAAATGTATAGACTTCTCGAAGTCATCACAGGGACTTTGGCGGCAGGACTCTTATAAGAACTTTTAGCTCCATAGATCTTGTGTAGCATGGGGGAGGGGGAGGTAGGATGTTAGGTGAACAGGAGATTTTTAAGGTCCCTCTCAACGCCAACAACTGATTCTAATTCTCCAGGAGGTGCCGCCTGGTGGCCCACTGTGGTGAACTGGCACAAGGGGTCTGTGAAGGTAAACGCCCTCCTTCTTAGCTGTCCTTTTCCAACTTCAGCCCCACGTGTTCCCTGAATTTCCATGCATCACTGCATGATGATCACCAACCACGGACTTGGCTGCTAGACCGGCCACAGCCATTCACAGCGATGGCAGCTAGCCACGGCAGTATGAGACTCATGTGGAAATGGTTCAATCTCGAATGTCCTCTCTGGGTGGAAAGGGGTGGTGCACGAACATGTTCTGTACTCAGTCTTTACCTCCAGTACTTGTTAGCAACAAAGAAGTATGTTTTCCCAGTTTCCTCATCAGAAACTGCAGCATCGATATTCTTCACGGTTTGAGGGAAGCCAAAGGATCTGTAGATGTCCTTGGGGTATCCGAACAGCATTTCCTGCCCCTGAACAGCCCAGTACTTATCACCTGACGATCAAAAAAAAAGGGATGAAAGTACTTGTCTGGGGTACCGGACGATAGTGGGCTGATTTCGGCCAAGTTCTCAGCTTCCCATGCGAGAGCCGTGTCCTGGCTGCACATCAGAACCATCTAGGGAGGGTCGCCTGGGCGGCTCAGTCATTAAGCCCCTGCCTTTGGCTCAGGTCATGATCCCAGAGTCCTGGGATCGAGTCCCACATCTGGCTCCCTGCTCAGTGGAGAGCCTGCTTCTCCCTCTCCCTCTGCACCTCCCCCTGCTCATGCTCTCTCTCTCTGTATCTCTCTGTCTCAAATGAATAAATAAAAAAAATCTTAAAAAAAGAAAAAGAATTCCAGAAGGTCTGGAGTGGGAGCCAATCTCGTGGATGGGCCTTGAGGACGTTATGCTAGTGAGAGTCTGTTTCTAACAGACTCCCTGGGGGATGTCAATGCTGCTGGTCTGAGGACCATACTTTGATAGTTGGCTCCCAGAGCAGCCTCTCCCTCCCTCAGAAGACCCATCGGTATTAAAATAGGTCTCTAGGAAATCTGGATACTTCAATGTTTCTGTGTCGTCTGCTCTAGCCTGTGGGCCCCAGTCTCCCCCTTTTGTTCCTGAGCATCCCCAGGGTGGGTACGTAAGTAGTTTCCACAGAAAATGCTTTCCTAAGTCGAGGTTCATGGACTGGCAGAACACCCATAGATACACTTTTTATTTACAATGACTCAGAAATGCACTAGGTAAAGCTTAGTTGAGGTAATGGACTCCCATCGGTGTGGTAAGTGAGATTGTCAGATTTTCCATAGGCCACGGAGAGAACGTGGCCAGGACTTGCTTATAGCTCAGCCTCAAAGCAGATGGATTCACGGAAACGGAACAATAGCGGGAAGAGTTACCTTTGAAAAACCGGACTTCGTCTCTCTCAGCAAATTCATAAGCAGCCTGAAGTCCACTTGGCAGGTTTGGCCAGAAAGTAGAAATGAAATTGAGCTCAACTTCTGGGTAGAAGGGACTTAGGCGCATGTAGAACCTGATTTGGAAAAAACATGGAAAAGGTTTTGCTCTCCTGAATGCAAGGGTGGGCTGACCTTTAACAAGCCCATTAGGCCGAAGCAAGCTCCAGAACATAAACAGTCACACGTAGCAGAATGGTGACGAAGGGATCCGTTGTGCACAAATTCTCATGATCTAACTGCTGGTTTGGTGGAGCCATTTGGAGCCAGTGGCCAGAACCCACTGCTGGTCCCCAACACCCAGCATGCACGGTGGCAGCAGGCCCTATCCCCGCACCTTGCAAACACCCTACAAGAGCCTGGTACTCTCGTCTCACGGAGAGAGATCGAGGTCAGGGAGGGGAAGGGAGCTGTTTATGGCCACATATCTGATAAGAGAGAGGCAAAGGTTAATTTTAGATTCCGAGGGGGCAGCCGCTCGGTTCCTCGTCCTTGGGTTGGTTTTACAGTCCCCAGGGGAGAATGCGGCCCCCGCCGTCAGAAGCCTGACGGGCAGCTCCAATCCCCCTCTGCTGGCTGAGACCCTGGGCAAGTCTGCTACTGTCTCTAGCCTCCCATGGCTTCACGACTTGGTCACACGTTGAGTGAGCTCAGCGTCCTTTCAGTTCCTGCGAATCCTAGACTTGGGTCTGTTCCTTGGAGAAATCCCTCAAACACTTGCTTTGATAGGTGCGTCCTGCTCGATTGAGAGCTTTCCTTTCAAGCCAGCTATTTCCTTAGGGCTGCCCCGCTTTGAGCCACAGCCTGTACGCCTGCTCCAGCCTTGCCCTGGTGGGGATGGAAAGCATCTGGAGCCCATACGCTCCGTTCTAGGAAGGATATGACCACAGACAGAGTGATGAAACAGTATGGACAAGCCGCCAGGAGCAGCAGCTAAGAAATGAGCCCATCGGAGCCCCCCTCCTTTCTCTGTGCTGACGGCCCTGGCCCTTCCTCCATGCTGATCGTTCTGTGGGTGGCATCATTCAGAAGAAGGCTGTATTCTTCTTCTGCATGGTCCTTTAGAAATCAGGGTGGTACAGACCATAGGCCTGTGTCTTGCATGTGAGGGGACCCTAGTGTCCTTGAGGCCACATGCTGCAGAGGGGGCACCAGGACCCTCCTGTAAGGAGAGAAGCATGTGGTGACCACCCATATCTGCTCAAGGGAGGGTCCTCCTGAACTCGTGGGGGTTTTCCCCATGATGGCTCCTCCCCTTCTCTAGGTCTCTGCAGATCACAGGCTTGGGGTGGGGGGCATCTTTACTAGGATAGAGTGGCTACAGCCCTGCTCAGCATGATGGTGCTACGGGAAGGGCGGGCTTCTCCCGATGACTTACTAACACTCCTTCATTCATGTTTCATCATGAGGAGCGGCATTAATGAAGAGAGCTCGGGAGTGGGAATCAGAAGATCAGTTAGTTACTGCTCTGTCACCAGAGAACTCTGTGCCCTGAAAGGATCTCTTTACTTCTCCCTGCCTTACTTTACTGATCTGTAAAATGGGATTCTATTAACTGAATTTTCTACTTCAATGGTATTTTTTTCCGAGAACCAAACAACAGAGTACATGTGGGGGAAAAGGCTGTTACAGGTTCATCACATTGTGCAAATGCATGCAATTGCTCGCATTTAATTCTAATTATGTATGCAAGCAAGTGCAAGATAAATAGTGTGTGTGCCCAGTAGTGGCCCATAGGCACCCACAGTCGTGAGTGCTATTATTATTACAAACACAAAACACAAAGAGGAACTGATGTCCTACCTATCTTTAAAGAACATCACTTCTCTCCGAACTGTAGTGATAGAATCAAAGATTAAGTTACTATCACACACTCGTGGTGTTTGGGGGCCTGTTGGCTGGACAGGATTTGGGGAAGATCCTAAAAGAAAAAAGAGATCTGGAATTAGTTCTGCCGTGTGTTGGACAGCTTCTTAAAGGCGACAGCGAATGGCTGTTCTAACGGCCCCTCGTCCCTAGTTTTCTGTACACTCACCGTATATGGCCTGGATGGCATTGATGTCGTCCTGGGAGAGTTGGACGTGACCATCGTACATGTAGTTGGGGTACATCAGAGCTCCGATATCAGTAGAATGAGAAAGTCCAAGGGAATGACCCAACTCATGAGCCACCACACGGTACAGATTGTAATCTAAAGGGTCCGATAAACGCATTAGCGATTACTTGCAGTGTTCTCAGTTTTGAGACATGTCATTAAGAAGGAATCTACAACTTTACAAAGACCAGTGCTCGCATTTTGCCGGCAGCTTCTTGAAATAGCCATAAAGCGTCTTCCCCAAGCTGGGAGGACGGGAGGCTTTTCTAATGGTGAAGACACAGGCTACAGCCCAAGCTCTGTGTTCACACTGACACAATGAAAAAGCAAGCTCATCCAACTCTGAGTCCAGCACAGATCGGTCAGTCTTGTCAGTGGTTACATACGTGTTAGTTCACGGAGAAGCAGTGGAGTCCTATCGACAATTTTCTTCTTCCTCTCTACAAACTGATACATGCCTATGCTGGGAATTTTGGAAAACACAATCTCTCCTCCCTTAATTTTCACATAACCTTACTGACACTGTTAAATTTTGGTGTGTCCTTCTAATAAAAAAATAATTCTGTGTAGATGCCCACAAGAAAAACATTAAGATTTTCAACATTTTCTTAATAGAAACTTTGGAGCAGCTTATTTGCAGCCAACAAGATGTTATTACTAACAGAAATAACCCTTCTCTTCCAGTTTTCTAAGTGTAGCATTAATTTTATAAGTGGCAGTAGAAAAATACGTACTTCTATGGATGCATTCTTTCAGCTAAGCCAAACAATATTACAGTGAAGCAAGACGGGGTGGGGAAATGAGACAAGATGAGTTGACTCACTTCTATAATCGTTGGTCCATCTTTCATCTTCATCAAAATGAGCATCCCCTCCAAGATTTGGGCCTGGTAGGAAAGCATGAGCGAGGTTTCCGTTGGGTCCATCAAAGGGAGAATTGTCGTAGTGATCTGCCAGAAACAGAATTCAGGAAATGTCCCTCTTGGTTCCGACTGAGGCTAACCCAGGAGAGAAAGCATTGGCTTTGCTGGGAGGCCAACAGACTTCCATCAACTGTGATGTAGTTTCCCTCCTTAAGCCTGTAAAATCAACACTCCTCTTAAACAAGTTCTTCCAGCTGAAAGATGAAGGGATTTAGAGGCAAGTCGAACTGAAAGTGAGAATGCTGCTGTGGGACAAGGAGAGCTTACCTCTCCAGACAAAGGACATCATTATGTCCGCTTGCCCCTCAAAGACCTTGGTGAAGGTCAGGGGCGACACATTACTCCAGAGTTGAAAGGCTTTCTCAATGGCACTGTCCACGTCTGCTCTTGGCAAATCTGGTGTGTAATTTTCAATCCTTAAAATGGAAAAAAACAGAGACACGTCGGACCCCATTGCTTACGGCTCCGCTGGGAAAGAGCGCCCTTGCTCTGGTGCTGGGTCTGGTTACCTGTAGGTCAGGTGCGTGTGCTCCCATCTGAGGGTCCTATCAGTGATGGCGTACTGAGCCACGTCGGGCACCCCACATCTGGGCTGCTTCATCAGATTCAGGGTGTCAGCATCTATCTTCCCAGTCACCTTCAGCCCAAAGAATTCCTGCATTTGCTTCAGCTTCTCAGTCACCAAACTGCTGTTCCTCTGCCTTACGATTTGCTTCCCGTCACTCTTCAGGTTGTAGTAGTTTTCCAGGTATTTCTGATGAAAGACAAAATTACTGAAACACTGGACGGGAGACCTTTCTCTTTCCTAAAGACTGACAATCAGAAGCTTTAGCTGGAGTGGAGAACTACTTTTAAAGATCGTGTCAGGATTTCCTGGTGGAAATTATTGGTGGAGACTAATTGCAGGGTAGAAATCTCCCTACTACCAGTTAGTATGCTGTCTGACTTAGAATTCGTAGAGTCACATTTGCATGTTCTTCCTTTAGTTCCCACTCACCTCCAGCTGGAAAAGGGAAGGGAAGAACCCGTGCATACCTGGGTACAGCTTTGGGGAAAGGGTCCTTTCTACCAAACATTTGTCTTTGTGAGAAGTCCCCCCTTCAATAAACCGCTTTATGCTATGACTACTGCTCCGTACGACTGAGCAAAAATGCAAATAAAGCCTCCTGCATTTGTGGCGCGTGAAATTAGGCGTTTACCTGGACCACCTCCACGTCCTGCTCTCGCGTTCCTGAGGTCGCTGCAGGGAAGCCATGGGACCCCATGCCCCAGACCAGCACTAGCAGAATGGGAAGGCTGGGCATGCTGGCTTCACTTTCCTTCTCTGCTAAAGGACCCGGACGCTCCCCACCGGCCACCCCAGCGCATCAGCTAGGACGCTCCCTCTTTATATATAGGTCCACCCTTCCAGAAAGCGGACGCTGGCTGACTCAGGTTTCATAATATGCTCTTTGATTAGCGATGAACAGCTCCAGCAATTATCAGAAATGGTGACATCTGCAGATTATTTAGATTCACTTGGTGTCGCAACCTTGTGATTAATACCAAACAGGAAGTGTGTGAAGGAGGCACAAGACTGTTGTTTCCTCCAATTCATTTCCATCCTATTTGAGAAGGGTTCTAGAGTACTCCATGAGCATTTGGGAAAGTAGGCTTTGCTCCTTGATCCTGCTGGCCATGAGGCGCTCCAGGGTGCACCCCGCTCCCGACCCAGGGCAGGGGCAGGGCTGCTGACCCGGAGCTGTGAAGGTGGTTGTTCAGCACTCGCACCGCCAAAGCTTGTCGCCCTGCAGGGGCCGTGGGGTGGCCATTCCGGCTTCAGAGGAGCTCCCTTCTGCCTTTGCTAAGTCTCCTGGGACACCTTCAGGGTCCCACGGTTTCTCTCAACCTTTATTCAGGCCCAGGGGTGAGAACCTTGACTGAGAAACCCCCATCCACAGGTGGGGTATGTGATAACTCACACCCGGTGTAGACACTGCCCGTTGGCGTCATGGGACACGTCAGGTCCTTCTCTGAAACCCATCAGAATGTACCAGGGAAGGCAGGGGCTTGCGGGAGACCAAGTCTTATTGCCTTACTGGGAGTCTGCTGTCTTATTTTTTAAAAAGATTTTATTTATTTATTTGACAGAAAGAGCAAGCACAAGCAGGGGGAGCAGCAGAGGGAGAGGGAGAAGCAGGCCTCCCGCTGAGCAGGGTACCCGATGCCAGGCTCGATCCCAGGACCCTGAGATCATGACCTGAGCTGAAGGCAGATGCATAACCAACAGAGCCACCCAGGTGCCCCAAGTTTTGCCTCATTATAGGCTATCTTATCTGTAAAATCATGGTTTAATGGGTTATTATTTTTCTATGCATATTAAAATAAATACATGGCTATGTAATGAAAAATGTTCATTTATGTATCCATGTTCTATATTAAAGTGTCTTGTGGGGGTGTCCTTTCTACCCTTGGTGAGAAAAGATGATCTAAATCTGTGGCTTCCTCTACTCACGCCCCACCCTCCTTCCTGGAAAGTGTTTGATGAGACGTAAAGTTGAGAACTACTTGCCTCTATTCTCCCCCTTCAGGACCTGATGGGGCTCCCGCCTTTCCCACCTGTCAGGTTGGCTTTCTCACCTTCCCGACTTCTGTTGTCCTTGTCACACAAAGAACAACATCTTGTGTATAAATATTGCTTCAATGTACTTTGGATTGATGTGAAAGAGCTCATTTCCTCCCTAATTATCTAACCACAACTTCCTCATCTAAGTGGAGTGATTGGTGAGTTCAAGACAGTAAGAGGAATTAGAAGAAATTCTCATGAAGTTGAAATCCTCTCCTCACGGGCATTAGATGGAGGAGGGCGGGGCTGGGACCACAGAACCCCAGCAATTGAACTGACTTCAGTGCAGGCAAGGGAAATCCTGCAAGAAACTCTCTACATTAGAGCTTGTGTTTTAAAGTCAAGGGGTAGCAGACACATCCTGACTTTTGGGGAATCTGGCCTGTGTGAAGAGGATGCACCCTGCTCCACTGGGCAGTGGGAATCAAGGGTCCCCGCGTTAGCTCGAGAGCATGGACCGTCTGGGGCTGGGCCAGGAATTACAAAGGTATCACCCAGGAAGAGTGTCTTAAAATGTTCAATGTGGCAGAAGTCTACATAGCCTACGGTCTGCAAGTTTTCCAACATTTGTGAACTATTATATCCTTTAAACAAAATCCCTTTTGGAAAGCCAAATGGTAAAGCCAATGACAGAAGAAGCACCCTCCGGAAGTGGGAAATGGGGCCACAGAGACTCGCCTCCCTCCCTCCCATGTGGTCCCCCTGTCTCCTTTCCTCTAGCAAGGTCTCCGATTTCCATGCAACAGTGAAGATTCAGTAAAGTGAAGCTCAGAAACCGAGGGTCTAGCCCAGCACCCTGATTTTCCAGATGAAGAAACTGGAGAACAGAGAGGTTGCCCACGGGCCGGTGGTCCCACCTCTGCAGGGACGGGGGCGGGGGGGTGGGTCCTGGCCGGGGAGAGCGTGAGGAGCTTGGCTTACACCTGCTCTTGGTCTGAGGGCAGAGCTCTTGACCGAAAAGCCACAAGTGTTTCATTACAACTTCGGGAATGCTGACGGACATTGCAAACTGGTCACTGAAATAGCTGTTTGTTAAATTTCTTCCCAAAATAACAAAGCATTTTAAATTAAGTTTTGGTTAGGCAGCCAGCCTCGAAGATTCACATGGTCCTGAATCTTGAAATTTCCAGTTAGGTATTCACATAACTCCTTGATTAGTGCCTCCATGTGATCTATCTGAGAGTGGAAAGGAAAACATAAAATCTAGACCAGAAAGCTGGGGATTAAATCCTACCAGAATCCTAGCAATGCTTGAATTTGGCATAGTTTCCAAGAAGCTCAAGACATGTTAGAATTTTATTGCTCTTCGAACATTTTTTCCCTGGGGGCTTCTTTCCCCCATCACCCCCATTTGGATGTAGTTTTGTGGAAATTATTCCTCTATCCTGTATTTCCTGGGAGAACGGCAGCCTTGAGTGGGCTCTTGTGAGTGCAGCTGCATCAACGGACTCCTGACTATTTCCAAACAGGCAAATTGTTTCCAAGGTTTTCATGCCTACTGCTCTGGGGAAGGACTCAAACATGTTTGTGTTTTTCCATATTAAGTTCCGTCTTGGAATAGCAATCTTGCTTCATGTTTTTTTATGCTTGGAAATACAGCCTTTTAATTTTATAATTCAACTTGAGTGTCAGATTTTTTTTTTTTTCTGTTTTTTGGTCCTACAAGACTTGAAATGATTTTAGCAGAACCTTTAAATATGGAATGCTGTTTTGTTTTGGGAGTAACATGAAGGACGGCTTTGCCCCACCCGGTATGTTCTCCTTACGAATGGCCCCATGGTAGCTTCATGGACAACCAGCGTGTGTGGGTCTGACATTTAACAGACGCTGTGCACCTGTTCTTCCTTTGGTCGTCATGGCTACCTTCCAGGTAGAGATGGTCGACGCATCGGCCTGCAGTCACTTACCATCACAGGTCTGTGTAACTCCAGTCCACCAGCCTTCATGGCGCCCTGTCACCAGACATGACACTGGGTAAGGGATTTGCCTCCCTGTCAGAGAATGTGTTGTGAGACATGAGGCTGGTTCTGTTGGTTCTGTCATGTCTATAATAACGTCTCCACCCCACCACCCTGTCCCTCGGGCCTGAAAGGATCTTCGCTGATCCCCACAGACATCTCTAGATGCCTGACGCTGGAATGCATCTCTTTGTTCTAACAGGAAATTAGTGTGGAAAAGCCAGTGAGTTGGCTCAGCCCCTCCGTGCGTAAGCTTATGCCTTCCCCTGTGATTTCCACCCTTCTGGCTTTCCTGTCGTGTCTCCTTTGGTACAAATCTTTTCCCTCACTCTGTGAACTTGTCTACCCGCTGGAATAGATCAACTCCCCAAACATCTCTCTGCTCTTTACCATCCACCTTATTGTTTAAGCTTGACCTTGACTTTGATCCCCTGCCCTGGGCTCTCAGCGGTGGCTACTAACATCCACCATGGGGTCACGGTGCCACTGACCCTCTCTGGCATTGTCTTGGACAGATCCTTCTTTCCTTGGCTTGGGAGTCTCTGCACTTTGCTTTTTCTCCCTGTACTTTTGGATTACTTCCTCTTCTTTGCTAGGTCTCTTCCTTTTCCCCTCTGGAATCTACCCATTCACTCAGGCCCTGCTCTGAGTCCTCATCTCTCATTGCTGGCCACTTATTACCCCAGGACAGGGGTCTCTCCTCCTGTAACTTCAGCTTACAGCCTCACAAAAGTTCCTCCCCGAACACGGGCCCCAGCCTTTCCCCGGAGCCCCACCTGGGCTTCACCTGCCACTGGGATGGTTCCACCTGGGGGTGGTGTCATTTCCTCCCCAAGCGGGACTCTAATTCCTCACTGTTAAACTTCTTACCTGGAACGGAGCTGCCTAAACCACAGACTGGCGTTCAAACTGTGCCCTTACTCCATAGCCTGTTACTCAGTCTTTTTATGTCTTTTTTTTAAATTAGCTTCCGATGTAGAGGTTAGTGATTCATTCGTCGCATACAACACCCAGCGCTCATCCCATCCTGTGCCCTGCTTCATGCCCATCACCCAGTTACCCCAAACCCCCACCCCCATCCCCTCCAGCCACCCGCAGTCTGTTTCCTAGAGTTAGGAGTCTGTCATGGTTTGTCTCCGTCTCTGTTTTCATCACGTCGGTCTTTTTATGTCTTGATTTTCTCATCTGAAAACTGGAAATAACACTAGCCCATGCCAGGTGGGTTTCTGAGATGAGACACACGTAGGATATACTAGTCCAGAGGCTGGGACATGGTGAGCGGTAACTACAAAAGCCCCATAATTCTTTCTATGAATAAAATCTTTCCGTGGTTTCCTTTATCGCCCAAAGTGAATGGCACTTGGAAAACCTGCCATGCTCAGGCCCAGAGAGACGTCCCAGTTCTGCTTCCCACTCCCCGCACACCCTGAGCTAGGCTGTTTCCCACATGTGAGCCGCACCCCGTTCTCCTTGTCCCACATCACAGCCCCCTCTGTTCCGCCGTCACAGAGTTCTGCGTCCCCCCAGGTCTCGGTCAAGTGCCGCTTCATCTGCGACGTCTTCTCTCTCCTCCCCACTCAGAGTTTTCACAAAACATTCCACTTTCTCAAAGCACTTTCCATATTTTCCTTACCTTGATTTGACTCTCCTAACGGAAGGCAATTGGTTGAAAAGAGGGCTGGCATTTTGTGTTTGTGTTGCTCTCCATTTTCCAGGGTATGCCAGCTTTGGGTACAAATTTGCTTGATGTGGAAAATGTTAGGTTAAATTCAATAGAATAGAAAAAGTTACGCATTCACACTTTGGAGAGTGTTTCTTCTTTCAGAGAGATTTCTTCCATTCTGGCAAGCTTGGGAAGAACCATAGCCACGATGGGGGCTGAAATGGTTAAACCCAAGGATCATAGTGAACTTCCGAAGAAACTCTAATGATCAGGTCGGCACAGCACGTGTGGATAAGAACACACTAGTTAATGATTCCCTGAATTTTCTATAAAAAACTGAATGCATATAGACTGAACTCCCTCTCGTGTATTAAATAGGTACCATAGACAAGGCGTCAGGCCCCATGCTAGGAATTGCAAAAATAATCAGATACCAGTTTTGCTCTCAGAAGTTACTTCTTTCATGAAATGGATATGGCTTGATTGTTGTATAATCATTTCTTAAAGTAGCTGTTAAAAATTGTAGGTGTAATTTATATTATACCAGTGAATATTTATGTAGGCACAGATCTCCAAAATGTTTATGGGAGACAATAGGAAAAATAAGATTTAAAACACAAGGATGTACTTTTCAGCCAATTTACCCAGAAACCCACTAATGGCCAAAACAAATTCAATCAAAGTCTCTTTTTGCTACTCATGTAAACATCCCTCTCTTAGTGCTGGTACTTAGTTCTTAGAACCTAGCACTAGTAACACATCTTGTCATGATGGTGCAAGCAGCATCAATTGGGCATTCTTGGAGAGACAGGGGGAGGGAGGTGTACAGGGGCTGCGTGGTTAGACGTTTGTCTGGACTACCTTCCAGTAAGCCCCCTTGGGGGGTCTTCGGTTGGGTCCTGGCAGCCGATGAGAGTGAAGGGCTCCCAAGCCATTCTGCACACTAAACCATGAGTAAGTATCAGTTGGGATTTGGGCTGCACAAAGGATGTGCAACTAGTCAATTTCAGAGTCATGTATCACATCGCAGAGAATTTCGGAGATTCACTCCATTACAGGAAAGGGGCCAGTTTGCCGAGTCTTTGAATTGCCTCATGAAATAATTTAATCTTAGAGATCAGTTGAAAAGGTCATCAACCTCTGTTTCCCTGTTTTAGGTTAGGTGATAACAAACAGATGTTGGGATAGCATCATATTATTTTCTGAAGGAATTACATGCGATCAGAACAGCATCTGGCACTGTGTAACTGGGTTAAGAGCTAACAAAGAGTTAGCCTTCCTGTTCGTATGATCGATTACCAGTTGAATTCAACCTAAGACATAGAGGTAGCGTAGCTTACTACTTTCAGCCAGGTTCTGTGGCGGCCTGAGCCTGGCAGGGGCTCGTACAGAAGCTCGAGGAAAACAGTGACTTCCGCTTAGACACATGGCTCGCCTCCATGGTTATGGGAAAAGAAACTAAGTTCCCAGGCTGTACAGCTTTCGAAAGGAGCAGGAGAATATGTACAGATATGGTGAAGAGGACATACGGGTTTTTAGAGAAATCTACCCCAAAGAGAAGAGCCAGTAGCCCTTAGAAGCCTCTATCCTGAAAGCTACACAACTAGCACATGGGGGTGTTTTCCCCCCTGGCCTTGAGCTCAGCCTGAGGTCACAGAGCCTCCTCAAATCCCCAGCGTCCTCTGGTTCTCCTCCCTCCCAGGGCCCTGCTGCGGAGGTCGTAAGAGCAAATCTGCAATCTCGTTTATACTGAGGGCTTAGCACAGTCGCCGTATAAAGGGGGACCGGTGTGTATTGCATATTTTATGTGTATGTGTAGATATATATTGACCTCCGTGACTCAAAATCTATAAATATGCATATCGGATTAACTTTATATCCATGGGTGCACTTAGCACCGTGCCTGTGAAAGAACGCATACATACAGCTCTGTGGAGAAGGTATGTCATAGGATAATATATTGGGATGTAAAATGGTATTTTGTCCCGTAATCTCCCTGGAGCTCGCCAAGAACAGTGTGTTCCCTGGTTCAGAGGTGTCTTCAGGACTGTAATCAGAAGTGACTGGATTAAAGGCAATGTCTCTTTCCAGCTTCTGGGAAAACCTACGATCATTTCGGGAGGTTATGCGAGGTGTCTTCAACTGAGAAGGGAAAGGAAAAAGTCTGGAGGGAAGCCTGAGGGAGAACAGCAGTTTCCTTAAACTGGAAAAGGGAACATTTGGGCAGTGCCCACCAGGCCTAAAGACCCACGCTCCACTTCCTGCTCCTTGGAAGCTCCTGGGGGCGGCTGTGGGGTGGGCGTAGGGAGGCTGGCTTCCTTGGAGTTGGATGCATTCCACCATCTGGGTGAGGAGAAATGGAAACACGCATCATCTTCTCCAACGCACCAGTAGGTGGTACAGTGGATGTTTAAACCCAGTCGGCTTCCGAGGTCAATGTGCATTCCAATACCAGTGTTTGCTCACAAAACGGTGGCTTTCTAATTGTAGTGAGTGCGGATGGTTGCCTTGTACATGGAGAGGAGATGAGTAAGAGAATTTACTTTCAGGTACCCTCCAAAAGGTGTGGTAGGAAAAGCACAGAATTTTGAGTCAAATGACATGAGTTTGAATCCCAGCTGAGCAATCTTGGCTGTTATCATTTGCAAAAAGGAAATTATAATGCCTAGCCCATGCAGTTATGATATGATTGAACTGGTAGGTACCTTGTAAATGGAATGACTGCATATGGTAATTATCCTTACCTCCTGACCTTTAAGACCGTCTCTGTGATCAGGGGCTCCATAGCGAAACAAGATAACCAGGGGTTCACAGACATGAAACCCATTTTCTGGGTCTATAGTTAGCATTTTCTTGAAATAAAAAGATACATTTGCTCTTAGAATATTAATCAAAATACTATACATGCATTACTAATTTAATTGACTCCCATTGATTGGAACTTCAGACAGTGTGATTACAAACGTAGACTTAATATGGATGGACACAGAACCAGGGGCAGGATTCTGAATGTGAAAGAAATCTAATTTTTGTGTAAAGCAGGTTTGAATTCAAAACTCGATTTTGCAGCTTTTTAGACCCGTAGCCTTCCGCATGTTAACCTTTCTGATATCTCATTTTCTCACATATAAAATGCAAACAATAATATCAGGATTTTCCATGACAGCTTTATGGCTATGTGAATCCCCAAATGCAAACATACATCATGCTTACCACATAATAGCTGCTCGATGAGCGTCCATTCCTGATAGAGGGGAAAGACACCTAAAATCATCTACGTTAGCCATCCAACATTGGACATGAGGAAATAGAGGCCCTACGTTTCCATTTGTTTTATTTCTTGGAAGCAAAGCTCTTGCAACCATGAGTCCTGACGAGAACATGTCAATATGACAAATATTGCTAGTAAAAAGCTATCTATAATGTAAATTAATCACGATTCTTGAAGAAATTGTTATTATGCAGCGAGGTGCAGCAAGTCAAAGGCACTAGAGTTTTTGCCTAAATGTCCATCGTAAGCCAAGACAGTGAGTGACTCCTTGACTAGTCTGGAAGCTCTCCCAAGAAGCAGCTACACTCCAAGATGTATCATCATCCCCTCATCGGCACGGGCTGCATGTGTCTCTAATACTAGATGTCAAGGTGGCAAGTTTCTCAGTTGCATAAATCATGGCCAGGAAGTCACGTAACATACATACTCACCTTCAGTTTTATCTTGGGAAAGTGAAGCAGTTTCCTCTTAGTCACACTGAGGAGCTTTTATTGATAAATACAGTTACTTTATGAATCAGCTGTTGTTGTTGGCCTGTCCAGGGTGGGATCCCCCCACCCAAAGTGGCTTTTTCCTACTGACTAATAGGGACTAATAGACGGTGTGGATTCTCTGGTAAATCTGGAAGGCTGGGGTGCTTCTCCCCCAAATGCTGTGCCCCCTGTTTGAAGCACGTGTGATCTACTTCAGAAATGCATAAGAAACGTACTGTGTGTGCAGGAGGTAACACTCACTAAAGTTACCTGTTCAATTTATTGTTTGTAGCCTGGTGACTTCCAAAATGGATTTACCGCTGAATTATGCACGGACTGAATTAATTAATTAATAACATGTTTCGGGGAATGTTTTCTCAGTTGTTATATTTATTAATGGAAATATGATGTTTTTCATTATGTAACAGCAGGTTGAATTCTTGATATTCTTTCCTCCATGATATAACTCAGAAAAAAAATACCGTTTCTTCACTGTGTCAAGCCAACTCTTTGTGATTCCCCAAAAATGTTGTGTTATCTCTCATATCTTCACACCACTGCACGCGTGCTGGTCCCTTACCCTCCACGCTGGGCCTGCTAGACTCTTACTGGTTGAAGAGCATCTAGGACCAAGCATTGCTTCCTTCCTAAACTCATTCATTCATTCATTCATTCATTCATTCATTCAAGAAAAGCTTATGAATAAGCAGTGGTTAAGAGGCAGACGCCATGCTGGGCACTGGGGACAGTCCAAGGTGGGACATTTGAGGACAGTTAGAGCACACTGTGGGTTAATGGGTGCACAGAAGAGGAAGACTGAACACAGCCAGAAGGCAGGGTGTGGAGGCCAAAGATACACTTATGAAAGCACAGACCGTAGTGGAACCAACTGTTGCTTCCCTGCTCACGGACTGTTGGCTTCACCTTGACGTGGCATTTCCCTCTGCCCTGATGGGACCCCACAGCCAATTCCACATATTCTCTGAGGGTCTGTGGTTTGTCAACCCACTCCCAACTTAGGTCTAAGCCAAGAATCATTTTGCTGGGGGGTCAATTAGAGTAGATTTATAATAAGGAACTTGGGGAACTTCATGGACTACAATCTCAGGACAGCCTTCCCGAGAAATGGGAAGATTGAAGGCTCTCTCTGTCTCTGTCTCTCCCTCTTGTTCTTAGCCTGAGCCTGCATATTTGCTCGTTTTCCTTTCTCTGCACACCGGCTTTGCTCCAAGGACGATGCTCCCCTACACATTAGTCCGTGCAGGACTTTGAGGTACCCTGGTCCTGATTCTGGTTTCAAGCCTTGGTGATCTCACAGATCCTGTCCCTCGCAGTCCCCCACGTGGGGACAGGAGGGCTGGAGGAGGCAGGGAGCCACAAGCATACCCCTTTCCTTGCTTGAGGGGCCACGTCTGGCTTTGCTTCTCGGGTGGACCAGCTGGAACATTCTTGACCCCTAGTCCGTGAGGAATGAAAGCCCTCCTGTGGTCTCCGGTCTCAGCCCTGGGACCCGGATGAAAATTCTCTCCAGACACCTCTCCCCTCCTGTTTCCCTACACACTTCCTACATGACCAATCTAGATTACTTTCCTTCTGTGATTCTCTATTTTGTCATCTTAGTATCTTAATCCTTTCCATTCTTCACTCACTTCTCCCTGATTTCCTCCCTTGACCTGCTGAAACACTCCTCCACCCACCACCTGCTCATTGTTGGATCATCTATGAGGATTTCTGCACTCCCATCCCAAACTGTCCATACCACCAGCACACCATGTCCTGCCCTCTGTGTCAGACACACTGACATGAATATAATAATCCTGGGCTCTCAAAAATAGCAAGAAGAGGCAATCTATAGTCACAGATTCTGATAAACCTGTTATCCTGCAAAAACAACTCAAGAATGTGCATTAGGTCCTTCTTTACTTTTGAAACAGCACTGTGAGTTGGACCATGGATTTATTGTCTCCAATAGGATCAGGCTATTTGCTGGCCTGCACAGATGGCTCCTTCTTGCATCCCCTTTGTTTCCTTAGGATCCTTAAGGACTGGGGCTTCCCATTCCTTTGTTCTAACAGCTCCTAGGAAGCTCTGCAAGACTGTGCCCAGGGGGGAGACAGGGCCAGATCACAGGGAATAGCCAGGGGCTTGAAGTGACTTGCTGTGTCCCGAAAGCTGTGTCTCATCTTTCTTTTTCTGGGGAAAAAAGCTCACATTGACCACGCTAATTCTGCTGCAACCCACCACCACCCCCGACCTCCTGCATTTGCCATTCCCTTAACTCTATGTTTTTTCTCTTTTCCAGAGTGCGTATTTCCTTCTCACATATGGTACAGTGTATTTATAGTCTATAATTCTAGTTCTTATCTGCCTCCCTCGTGAATGTAAGTCCTAGGAAGGGAAAATCTTTGTCCGTTCTGTTGACTGATGTGTGCAAGTGCTCAGCAGCACGCTTACGTGTAGCAACAGCCTGGTAGGTGTTGCCAAGAGTGAGTGAGCGGAGACACCAGTGGACGTCTCCTACCGTGTCGGCCCTTTACGTTCGTCTCCGAATCAGCGGTGCCTTCCCCAGACCAGAGCCCCGGGCGGGTAGGCAACAGAGCAGGAGTTTGACCTCAATTTCTGCGAACTGTGGTCTTGTGGCTGAGACTCCCCTCATGCATTTATCGCTCACTCTCAAGGACGTGATTTGAGCCCGACCAATCACAAGACTGCCGTGGGCTGAGAACATTGACAAAAAGACGCACCTGCTTCAGAGTTGAACAGTGACAGATTGGGGCTTTGTGGGGAAAGAAATTCTAAGCAAGTTAACGTACAGAAAAGTTTAAGGACTACGTTGTCACTTTCAGAAGTAGAACTTACCAGGGATACGGATTTGTGGTTCTGTGACGGGTCGATAAAATATTTTCCTGCCTTCAGGAGTCTACTTGTGGCCTCATGGGTCACATCTCATCTCAGCCCCTCAGGAGGGGGCAACACACAATGCCTTTACGAGTCACCGTGCCCCTTCTGTAGTGTCGGGGTTTGCAGTGATTTCTTAATGACTAATCATCAGATTTTCTTGAATTATGATATGACTACTTTATTAATAGCAGACCTTATGCCTATTCACTTAGATGCACATGAAATACTCTTTCACATGCTTAACGTTCCTTAACTAAATGGAAAAATAACAGCACTTACAGGAACTTCTCAAGTTACGAGTCTGATTTTTGCATGTCTGTATCCTGCAACCCCTCATGGGGCAGGCCAACCGACCTGCTACAGAGCACCAGCCCCTTCCTCTCTTTTTCAACTCCTGCCCTATTTCCTCTGTCCATCTTTGCTTTGGTCCCTGCCTCTTGCCATTAATCACACTGGTAGATCAATTCATGTCAACACTCGGAGTAGGGGGCAGCAGAGAGGATCAAACATAAGCCTGGGGTCAAGCAAATGGATTCGACCCCTGACTCTGTCACTTATCATCTGCACGACCTTGAGGATATGGCTCAGTCCTTCTGAGTGGCAGCAACCCTATTTGTAAAATTGGTTTAATAATATCTACCTTGTTAATGAGAATTAAAAGAAATAATATATGGGGGCACCTCGGTGGCTCAGTTGGTTAAGCAACTGCCTTCAGCTCAGGTCATGATCCTGGAGTCCCTGGATCGAGTCCCGCATCGGGCTCCCTGCTCAGTGGGGAGTCTGCTTCTCCCTCTGACCCTCCCCCCTCTGATGTGCTCTCTCATTCTCTCTCTCTCAAATAAATAAATAAATAAAATCTTTAAAAAAAAAAGAAATAATATATGTAAACAATTTGCTTCCTTTCTGCATTAAAATGTCAGCCCTTCAGTTGGATTTCTTAATGTCTGAGGGCAGCTTTTTTTTTGCATGCCTGTTAGTACAATTTTACTTGTATTATAATTAATACTCAATTTATAAAAAACCTAAATCTTAAGGTTTCTTAAGATTTTAAACTCAACTTTCTAATCTTGCTATTCTGTTTATTAACCTAGGAAATGTGTATAAAATGATTATAATCACTTTCATTAGCTCTTTGACTAATATTTAATGGATTCGTATGGTTAAAATTTTGAAATATCCTTAAACATTTAATACTATTTGCATTCATAAATACTTTCATCAACACTTCAAATTACGATTATGATTTTAAAATAGCTAATTCTTCCAAATAATCCAAATCTATTTGTGCAGACTTATAATCAGAGTATTTCTAAGCACTTAAGAAACTCTTATTAATATAATAAAGCCAAGAATTGAATTAATCCTACCTGAAACCCAGGTTAACTCTTATTAATACAATAAACCCAGGAATTGAATTAATTCTACCTGCAACTTTCTTATAATTAGGTCCTGCCAATGTCTTCCATTTTACAGAAAATTGCTTTCACAAATTATTCCTGCTGCATTTGAGTAAATTCAGTGTGTCCTTCCCACTGTTTCTCCTCACAGTGGGCTCACATCTTGGTGTGATATTTGGCGATGGGCTTCTGAGAGAGTAACCCATCTATAGAGAGGGTGAGATTCTGTACCATCTTTATTCTTTGTTTTCTCATTGGTGTTAAACCCACCATTCTGTTGGTTTCTTGCCAAGTTCCCATCTGATTCCCAGTTTTGCTTTCATTCCCCACCCTCCGCCCCCGATCCAGTGTCACTTCCTGTAATGCAGATGTGCTCTACATTTCTCAGGCAAGAGAAATCAAGCCGGTTCTTGAACATCATCTTGGGATTCAGCAGCACGTCACCGTTAGGGCTGGACTTGTCCTAACATGGACTATAAGTCTGGCCCCTGGTGCTTGGCCTCTGCTTGGTGTCAGGAAACATGGGTGGCTGGCTTGTCAGCACACACACACACACACACACACACACACTAGTCCTTCTGGAACAGGATTGCTTGGGGCAAAGGACAGAGGGGAGCCTTGGCAGGTGGGAGGTCCGCCACTGTCCGTTATAAATGAGGATAGCACAGGGGAACTGGGGGAGGCCAGACGTCAGACACAGTACAAGAACCTTGGCCTTTGGGCTGTGGGGGTTTTAAATTGCAGAACTGAGGAGGAATGAACTTGCCCTCTTTGTGGTCATGCAGTGTGACATAGCACAACATCTAGTTCAGATCGGAGTCCAAACTAAGTGAGGTGAGGCCATCCAGGCTGATTTATTGCCTGTTACTCTAGACAAAATAAGAACATGATCTTTGGAACCAGGAAGGAATGAAATTAGGGCCTGACCCTGCTACCTACCCTGTGACCATGGCAGGGTCCCTGAGTCACTCTAAACTCCTATTTCTGCACGATGGAAACAAGCCGCCGACCCAACGGTCCTCCTGAGGACGAAACAAACACTGGACCTCAAGCCCCTTGTGCCGCGCCGGGCGAAAACCAGGTATTCAGGCCTTGGACAGCTGTTCCGTGCCTTTCCCCAGACAAGCGAAGACACCATGAGTCGGGGGGCCAGTACAAGGAACGTGCATATTGCTCCCTTCCTGCCCAGCCCAGCTCCTCCTAAGAACTATCTGCACTGGTCACTTCCCCTTTGCCACCTGTCCCAGCCTCTTTGTGCTGGACGGACGGACATTTCTGCCTCAGCATCTCCCCGACCCCGCTGTGTGGCAGCAACACGGCTGGTGACATGACTCCCCGTTGTCTCGGCCACCCTTCCAGGATGACCCGCCATTACAAAAGATCCAGACGGGCGGCTCACAGGGTGGTCTGCGGCCAGGCGGTGGCCCGTGTGGGCGCGATGCCGGGGCGGCCTTAGGGGGGCCCGGGCATGGCTCGCACGCAGGCGGGGCCGGGCCAGAGCCACGGTGACTCCGACGAGACCCGCGCCGCTGTGCGCTTTTGCGGGACGTGGATCGGCAAACTCCTTTATTCTTATTTTCAAGGCTTTGCTTTTTAAAATCTTTTCCAGCTTTATTGAGGTATGATCGACCAATAAACATTGTATGTTTTTAAGGTGTCCGGCACGGTGTTTTGATACTTGTACACATTGTGAAATGACGTTGACAGTCAGGCTGCTCAGCACACCCACCACGGCTTGGAGTTACCTTTCCTCGCGGGTCTGAGTGGGGAGAGCGTTTAAGCTCCACCGCCAGCAAATTTCAAGTCCACCATATGGAATTAGTGACTGTGGTCACCGCGCTGTGCATTCTCTCTCCAGAACTTACTCATCTCACATAACCGAAATTTCCTATCCTATTCCAACATCTCCCCGTTTCCTCCATCCCCTTAGTCCCTGGCAAACACCCTTGTACCCTCTGCTTTTAGGAGTTTGACATTTTTTTCCATTTCACGTGTAAGCGAGAGCATGCGGTATTTGTGCTTCTCTGTCTGGCTTATCTTATCTAGTATAATACCCTCAAGTTTCATCCATGTTGTTGCAAATGGTAGACTTTCCTTTTCTTTTTCTTTAAGGCTTGATAACATTCCATTGTGTATACGCACCACGTTTTCTTTCTTTTTTTTTTTTTTTAAAGATTTTATTTATTTTTTAGAGAGCGAGCGAGAGAGAAACAGCATGAGAGGGGAGAGGGTCAGAGGGAGAAGCAGGCTCCCCGCTGAGCTGGGAGCCCGATGTGGGACTCGATCCCAGGACCCTGGGATCATGACCCGAGCCGAAGGCAGACACTTAACCATCTGAGCCACCCAGGCGCCCGCACCACGTTTTCTTTATCCACCCATCCACTGGAGCACACTTAGGTTGTGTCTATGTGTTGGCTGTTGCGAATCATGTTCTAAACAACATCGAATGACCTGCATGATGGAGAATCCAGCAGAGAGCTTTCCTGCTCTCCCATCTCCACTCAGCCTTCGAAGGTTGACTTTCCATCAGATACACAAGTATGAGTATGGGAACGATAGTAAAATATTGAAAATAACCTACTGACATGTTGCATACTAAAAATAATCTAATGCACCTGATTTTGATGTATTTTTAATTATTTTAATTTCAAATACATTATATTTTTTCAAATGTATACTTAATATATCATTAAATTATTATTTTCCATATGTAGTATTTATATCTATTTCAATTATATGTATTTTATTTATTTTTGATGATTTTTATTTTTAAATTTCATTCTTTGATGTATGCATTTATTTAAGCATGGGTTTCATCACCAATAGGGGACTGAATAAATAAATTATGTGTTTATTTCATAGAAGGCGGCTAACAAAAAAGGAAGCCTGTGCTAATGAGGAGTGGTTGCCAAGATGTATTGAGTGAAAAGAGCAAAGAACACAGCAGTGTGAATTTGCTTGCTACCAGTCTAACTTTAAAAGATGGTGTTAATGCTTGCCTGTGTACAAAATAGCTCTGAGGGTCACACGCATGTGTGTGTGCTTATTTGCATACATTCTCTCTTGCTGGACTATAAGCTCGAAGAGGGCAGGGGCTGTCGAACTAGCCTCTGAGAAAAGGCACTAGCTGGTGGGGGCAGGTGTGAAGAAATTAGCTTTTCACCATATTTCTAACTCTTGGAATTATGCTGTGGCCACCTAGTACCCTTGAAAAAAATAATCCAAATAAATGCAGGTAATTTTTAAAATAAAGAAATGCTCAATTCCTACCAAAATACTGCCATTTATTTATTACAATCTCCCATATGGTCTCTTTCATACTCATGGTTTTAAGGATGATCTAAATGCTGACAACCCACATATTTGTATCTCCTCTCTTTTTAAAAAATAATTGAGATATGACTGACAGACAACACTGAATCTGTTTGAGGTGCATGAGAAGATTCCATGTACGTCCACGTTGCAGAACGGTCCCCACGGTAAGTGTGGTCAACACCTGTCACCCCCCATAGTTACTGTGTCCCCTCTTTTGAGTTTAGACTCACTTACTCACAGCCTGCTTGGGTATCTCGTGGACATTTCAAAACTTGGCAAACCTAAGCCATTCTTCCCCATTCTCACCGTTTCCTCACAAAGCTGTGTGTCTCCAAGCCATCCCCCAACCCAACAAATGCTCCCACCATTTGGGACATTTGTCCTTCCACTCTAGGAAGCTGTCTGGGAATGACGTGGCCTCTTCCCTCTTTCTTCCACCCCCCGTAGAGCCCTGCTGTCTTTCGTGTTCTTGTCTGACTCTGTGGTGTGACCGCTTTCGCCCGAGCCGTGATCCCCCACCCGGTTCCCGCGCCTCCCCTCAAAACCTCCTCCAGTGCCACTCCCCGAGAAGTTCTAACACGACCCAGGGCAGGGTAGATCCTCCTATTATTCTATCGAGGACATCGATGGCTTCCCTTTAGGACTCATTAAATTTACAGTTGCATGTCTGTGTGGTTATTTGCATATATTCTTTCTTGCTGGACTATAATCTTGATGAAGGCAGGGGCTGTGTCCATTTACACAGGTTCCTATGCCTACAGCCCGGCACGGACTTTGAGCACAGACGAATAGGAAATGAGTACCAAAGGATACTTCGTGTGTGCAGTGGACGTGAGGAAATCTGCTTGCTAGAGCGGGCGGAAGGGAATATGTAAGTAGAAGGAAAAGATGAAGATCAGGTTTGATTTTCTCCACTGAAAAAGAAAGCGTGTGAACTAGGTGATCTGCGATAATCCTAAGATTCTGCTTCACGGTTTTTTCTAGAGCCTGCCCTGCAAGGTGACGGCTTTCCTAGATCTTTCTCTGAGGGCGTATCAGGAACACATAGGATGTCTGGGTGGTGGAAATAGGGACACCTGTTGGTAGGGCGCCCGCAGAGGGCCCATGGTACGTTCTCTTCGGTCCTGGACCAGCCCATTGTGAGGCGGCCACCGTGGAGACCAGAATCCTAACACCACGGGCCCAGGATCTCAGGCTGTCTCCTGTCTGGTCCACACTGCACCCAAGGCTGTGGGGACAACTTGTTCTTGAAACAAATGAGCCGATAATATAACGGGCCGATTCTCTTTATTAAATAACAAGTAAACAGTCTGTATACAGTCGCTGGTCTTGCACACGAGCACTCTCCCTTCTCCTGTGGAAGTGCTCCCGTGGGACAAAGTCCCGGCTCAATGTCAGGTAATGTGTGAGGCGACCGGCCAGATGCGGAGGTCGCTCGCGCTGTCGTCCCCGCACACGCAGGAGAGAACGAGCACCCCCGTTCAGAGGCTGAGGGGAAGGACTACGAGCTTCGTTGCCGGGGCCCATGGGGCACCTCTCGGGGTCTCAGCAGTTCAGCCAGCTGCGGCTCTTCAAAGTGTGTGTCACTTGCCTTGCATTTGGGTCAAACTCAAACTGTGAAGATCCACTGAAGAAATAGTAAAACCCTGGAAATACAGACAAGGGAAACCATGAGATATTTTTTCAGATAAAACAGTTTGGCAACATATGAAACTCAGAATAGTAAGTAATTAAAATTACAAAGGGTTTATAGGGTTTTACTATGTGCAGGGACTCTGATAAGCATTTTATCGGATTGTTTTTTCATTTCTTTCTGCAACAGTCCTGCGAGGGAAGCGTATCTAACTCCATTCCCCAGAGGAGCAGGTGGAGGGTCCACGCGTGCTGGGCCAAGGTCCCTCGCTGAGGACAGCAAAGCAGGCTCCGCTTACTAGGTTATTCTGATTCCAATCAGATAAAACTCTCTGCTTCTTTGGAAACTATGAGCTCTTTATTTTCTTTCTTCCCAACAGTCCTCCTCCCCTTTCCTTTCCTGAGAGTCCTTTCTGGCCCCAGAGAAGCATGGAAACTCCTTCAGAACACCAGGGGGGCCCTTTATGGCTCTGCCGTCCTAGTGCTCAGGTTACCTTTCAGTAAAGATCACCAGCCTCCAGCCATCTCTCCTGGAGCAGGAAAAAGACGTAACTTTTTTAAAACTTTGGGCACAAGAAGAAGCCGTTATTTGCAACTGAGCGGTGTGGGCAGCGACTGACTATTCAGGGACATCTCCCTGGGAATTAGTAGTTACCACAGGATGGAGTGGAAGAGAAAGCCAGCCAGTATGAAACTTGGCCACACCGCTTGAGGGGACTTTTGTACCCACATGGTAATCTGAAAGGTAACAGGTCTGGACGTAAGGAAGTGACACTTGAGCACTTTGGTGTTTTCTGCATGTACAAAATAGAGAGATGTGGGTTGCTCGTCTTTATGATTCAAATCAATGTATTATAGGAAGTCGTCATAGACTGGGTACAGAATTGGTAAGTTGCAATTTGGAGGAGAGAGGAAGGAACGGGTTAAAGAAAATCTGTCATTACGTGGGACACCTGGGGGGCTCAGTCACTTAAGCGTCCAACTCTTGGTTTCGGCTCAGGTCATGATCTCAGGGTCATGAGATCGAGCCCTGCATTGGGCTCTGTGCTCAGCGGGGAGTCTGCTGGAGATTCTTTCTCTCCCTCTGCCCCTCCCCCACTCATTCTCTCTCTCTCTCTTTCTCTCAAGTAAATAAATAAATCTTAAAAAAAAAAGAAGAAGAAAACCTGTCATTACAGATTAATCCAATTGTCCCTCTGATACCGTGGAATGTTTCAAGTGCCCCATTGCCAACAAAACAAGTATCCTCTTACCAAACATTTCAAAAGCAGCATCGACCTTCGGGCCAACCCCTGGGAAGTCTTCTGCTATCTGCTTGGGGAAGCCTGGCTCCATGGATTGTCTCTTCTCATCAAACCTGCATTCAGTAAAAGAAACACAGCAGAGGTCATGTTACCAGAATCTTAAGTCCTGCTGGGTTTAATGTGGAATCCTACTAAACTTTCCAAGTACTGCAAATAAATGTCAAGCATGTCAAGCACTACAGAAATATGTGATTTTAATGGAATTGCAAACATAGTTCTTAGAACTGTATCTCCGCCAGGAGAAGAGGCAACATCCTGATCTGTTACCATACTTCTCAAGCCCAGAAGGAGAGAACCTTAATCATCTTTCTATCACAAAGGCATGAAGGTACGAACAGATGAATTGGCTCATTCATCTCAAATACAAATTTCAAATTCTCTACCATACATGGCTCGTGTATGTCCTCCCCACCCTGCACATCTGGATTTCCTACGGCAGCCTCCAAGGAACAGGGATGGCGGAGACCAGGAAAGCACAGGGAATGTGTTTCGGACTCGTTGGCTGGACCTTGGGCATCAGCCTCTGTGAGTCCTGGGTTCTAGCCATAAACCTGGACCGCTATTGCTCATCGGTCTCTTTAACAAGCAGCACTAATGAGTGGATAAGGTTAGGGGAAGCCCTGAAGAATCATACAGCAAAGTTGGGAAGATGAGACAAACACCCAAGGAGTCAATGAGTCAACAGGAAAGGAACGCTAAATGGTGGACTGGATTCTTGAGGCTTCTTTCAAAAAAAGACCAGCCCATCTGGGTTTGGAGTCCAGCAGGGAAGCTCCACGGGGTGCTGGGGCTTGAGGCAAGATTGAAGGATGAGTGGGTTGGCCAGGGGCTGGGGGTACAGGAAGAGGCCATCCAGGCGGGGGGTGGGGCGGGGCAGTGGTTGCTGGGGGGCTCCAGCTTGCTGCTCACAGGCCCCAGGCGGGAGTGAGGCAGACGAGCTGGGCCCACCTGTGAACATCAGCGCTGCCCCTTTGAAAGCAAGCGGGTCCCATCCCCGCACTGGTGGGGAGGCCGGCTGAGAGTGGCCTGGGGATTTCCTCAGAGGAATAAGATAATTTCCCTAACGAGGCTCCATACAAAGCCATCCCAAGCCAGTCTTACCTCCAGTATTTGTCCCCTACGAAGAAGTATGTTTTCTTCTTTTCCTTATCAAACAAGGCCGCATCAATTTTCCCTACGGTTGCAGGAAAGCCCAGGGTGTGGATGCCTTTTGGATAACCTGCTTGTACCTCAGTTCCTCTGATGGCCCAGAACTGGTCTCCTGTTAAGAAAAATAATTCAGAGTCACATTGAATTTATGACAGTTAATCCTTTGGGTTTTGAAATACTTGCCAGCACCTTTGATTTTCATAGTAAAGATTTAATCCCCAGCTCAAAGTGGGTTTTTAACAAAAATTTTCGGATTGAATGAACGAACACAAATCCAAGGAGGGAATTTACAACACGGAGTAATTTATATACCTATGTGCATTTTTATTATCTGTAAAATATAAATAAAATAATACCAGACCCAGCTGTTTCTTCACTACCTTAGAGTAATGAAGGAGACGCAATTTGTCAGAGTAGAGAAAATTAAAGTCCAATTTAATTTTCCTGTGAAGGGGTTTATTTCAATGAGTTAAAGAAATTATTATTTAATAATTACCTTTAAAAATGAAAACAATGTCCTTGCTAGTCTCTTCATATGCGGCATCCAAGCCTGAAGGAAGGGATGGCCAAAACGAAGAGATCAAAAAAAATCCAGGTTCAAGGGTCCTGAGGGATTTGCGCCAAAAATGTCTGAAATATATAGAAAAGGAAATGAAAACTGAGAAACAGACTTTCTCCTTTAACATTTTTCCTCATTGTGGTGCGTCATCCAACCTCCCCCATCCCCTCATCAGCTAGGCTCGAGGGCAGGCAGAAATCCGGGGTATTGCCAATGGGAAAAAGTCTTTTCTTGGGAAGCCTGCACCCGACCAGAAAATTCCAGAGCAGCGACTTCTAGAGAGAAGGTGACTACAATTCATGCAAACCAGTGTAGGTATCATAACATCATTTACATTTTCAAGCAGATAGACCGGTGTGTGTGTATGTCAGCATTACCAGAAGGGTTCCGGAAGCATCTCCATGCGTCCTTAACGGTGGATGGATGCGGGGAGCCAGTGTGGTGAGGGAGATTTACTCTTCACTTTCTTCCCATGAATGCGGCTTGCATGTGTTATCATGTGCATATTTATCCAGCCGTGAGTAAGTTAATTGATTAAGTGTAATGCTCTCTGATGTCATTTTTAAAGGAAACAAAGATGAAACCCTAATTCTGAAGGTCGATGTGAGCCTTTGGAAAAGCAAGTGTGGCTTCTAGTGACTGGGAACAACAAGGAGAGGACAGGAATTCAATCAAGTCTTTGAAAACGAGCTTGGCGCTTTTAGGAAAATGGGGAGGGTGAAGCACAAGATCTCAGTGATCTCAAGTTCAGAGAAAACTCTTTTGCTCTCAGTATTTAAAAATCTCTATCCAGTTTCTCTGTTCTCCTTTCTAAGCATGGTGCATCAAAAGAAGGGAGAGAGAAATGGAATCTTCTGGTCTGACCTGTCTTTAAAGAACAGGATTTCTCCCCTCAGAGTGCTGATTGCGTCGAAGGACAAAGCGGGGTCGCACGCGGCTGGGGTCTCAGGTCCTGAAGGCACAGATTTCGTGGGTGCCACGGGGTCATCTGGGGAGACAGGGGGAGGTCCTGAAGGGAACAGATGCGGGGAGGCAAACAGAAGGACAACTGTGATGCTGTCATCCATGTATGTGCTTTCCAAACACACTCAGGGTACTTTGAGGGGAATTGCAAACGCTTCATGCAGCATTTTAAAGTTTTCCCGAAGACCATCCCTGCAAAGCTATGCCTGACTGTTCCAACATCACTCACCGTACAGGGACTGGATGCCATCCACGTCATCCTGAGAAAGGCGGAAGCGGGCCAGGTCTATGAGTGTGTTGTAGACCGGGTACATCAGAGCGCGAGGGTCAGCCGAGTGAAAGAGACCCAGGGAATGGCCAAGTTCATGAGCGGCAACCAGGAATAAGTTAGTTCCTATTTTAGAAATCATAAATAATGGTTACTTGGTCCTTAAATCCATGTACATCATCACACGGGTCAGCTGTGTATTCTATTGATTTACTTCCTGGACGCACACAGGACTTTCTTTGCCTTGTTTTGTGGTTAACTGATCCACGGACCAATTACACACTTAATGGAAAGCCAAGTATTTTTCAAGGCTCATTCTTGAAATCAATCTTTGAGACAAAATATCCAGCCATGTCCACCTAATCCCCTCTCCTCCCTCAGGATCCTATTTACTTCTTGAGAACCAGCTCCCTTTTCTTGTGCTCTGGAATGGAACCAACTTGTTTGGCACATCCATAAATATTTCTCTTCATTTGTCAGTAAAAAGCTAAAACACTGTTTCAACGTATTACCGGTCGCCAGTTATGGTCTCAGTTAAATGAATCACAATTTATTCATCTCAATTCTGAAATCCTGAAACAACCATACTCCTGTTACTTTCCACTGGACTATTGCCTACATAATTTTTCTGCCTCAAGACAATTATTGAGCACATATTGGGTCTGGAAATATTAGTAAGGATAATTGTCATAGGGTTTGCAAGATTGGTCTAAAAGATAGCAAACCTAATCATGCCTACCATTTGTCACAAAAGAGATTTGGGCCACACAAACACTAGCTGTATTCATATTTTTTCCTTCATATTATTTAAAAAAAAACCCAGGATGCTGAAAATTGGAAGTCATTGGGTAATTATGTTTGACATGCTAAGTTTACTTTTGCAAGTGTTATTTGTGTAACTTGTGATCCTAGTAAAGTCCTCACTGGAGACATTGCAGGAAGAAGTTGTTAAACCAAAGAAATTTATCCAGCACTAACTTCACATTCATACTCCCTCCAGAGATTCTGTTTGCATTTCAATTATAAATCCCAATGAATTTCAGAAGTAGTATTATTTGTTTTAGCCAATTTTTTGAAAACTTTGGAAGCCAGTCCTCAAAGTATACAGTTATGAACTGAGAAATATTCTTCTACCTAAAAAATTTGGACAGTTGTATTTGGGGGCAAGTCTTTTCCTTCAGAACAAATCTATAGAAACTCTTGTTAACCTAGGGACAGTAAAATGCTGATTTACCAAGAAAACCTAAACAGGAAACTCAGTTTCTGAAATTTAACTCTCATCTCCATTTTGAAGAGCAAGGAAGAAATTTCCCCCCGTTGGATACAAGCGATATCAAGGGCCCGGATTAGTACAGAGTCAATGCCATGCCCTGTCCCTTGGGTATCTGCAATTCAATATAATGAGAGAATATTCTTAATGATGGTCCCAAGCTCACACTAGAACCGTAGTCATCAAAGAAATACTTAATGACGTTCTCATATTGTGCTTACCAAGACACAAATAAACTTTTTAGACATCTGAAAAATGGTTAAAACAAAAATACATTCTACTAATTCTTAAGCCATTTGGGAAATCTGGAACACCCCCCTTCTTGAAGATTCTTAGCTAATAAGAATCTTCTAAATCTAAAAAAATCACCCACCAACATCATTCTGAGAGATGTGTAACTAACCCGAAGTATCCCTCGTCCATAATTCATCATCGTCAAAGTGGGCATCTCCATAAATGCCGGGCCCGGGTGGGTAGGCGTGACCCAAAACATTTCCAGGTCCATCAAAAGGGTTAAAGTCTCCATGATCTAACAGAGAAAATGTTTTTATTGGAAAGATAGGTAATCAGGATCTCTTTGGAACATCCCCCCCCACCCCCCAACAGCAACTAGATAAATGGATGCATTTCATGTTTGTTTTTTTGGTTTTTTTACCTCTAACTGCAAAAGAGATCTTGATGTCAGCCTCCCCTTCATCAGTCCTGGAGAAAGTGAGTGGAGTCACCTCCTTCCAGACGTTCAGAGCTTCCTCAATGGCAGAATCCACAGCACCTCTCGGCAAATCCAGTGTATAATTCATAATCCTTTAAGAGAAAAAGTGAAGAAGACATTATTCCTCCTGTGATTGTCCTTTGTAAAATCTCGATAGTACGTGGAAACCTCTTTGGACCCATTACCTGTAAGTAAGGTGGGTTTTCCTCCACTTGGGCATGCCAGGGAAGGTGGTGAAGTCCCCAACATCAGGAACGCCACACCTGGGCTTGCGCATCATGTCCAGAGTGTCCGAGTCCAGCTTCCCGGTCACCACCAACCCGAGGAACTTCTGCATTTCTCGGATTTTTTCAACAACAGGACTACCGTCCCTTCTTCTAACAAATGGTTTCGTATCTTTTGCAAGGTTGTAGTAGTTTTCCAGGTATTGCTAATGGGATAATAAGTAGAGTTTTCAGGTCATGCTTTGATTTTTAGCCTTTTATAGTAAATTGCAGCTGCTGACTTAATTTGTCTGCCGTCTGGTTTGTGGAAATCAAAATAAATGTCATATTCGGTTCAACTCTTCAGTTATAGACTCCTCCTCGCTTCTGTTTTACTTTGTAGCCAAATAATCTCTGGAGCTTCGTCTACTCCCAAAGCAATGAAAATGAAGCAGAAAATCAAGATAAATGTCTAGTGAACTTAAAGGAGGAACACAGAGCAAATGGGCTTCTTTGAGCATCGTTGTGCATTTCAGGCATCTTTATTCAACCCCCTCAACTTTCTACTTTATGCGTCTCACGGGGACCTGGCTTAAGAAAAAAGTTGGACAAATCCCCACATCTAAACCCGACACTAGCAATATAAATATCTAGCTAAATTACGTTGGATTAAAATACCTACAGAAGTCCCAACGGGAGATACATTTAATTACTCTCCACCTGTTACTCGTGTGCCTCACAGCCCAGTGCTGCCGCCGTCAAGGTGGTGGTGATCTTAGGAAAACACCTAGTATTTCTGGCCTTTGTTTGTGCCTGCAGGAGAGGAGCCTGCACAGCGGGATACGGAGACCCCTCCTCATCCCACACGCTCTAACTCTCTGTCCCTGAACCTCTCCCACACAGTAAGCCCAAAGCATCCCGTGGGCTGTAGGAATGGAAAGCAGAGACAGTTTTCCCACTGGGCTCTGCTGATATCCGGGAGGGATGCATCCACCAGTTACCTGAACAAACTCCATGCTGTCCTCGTCCTCTGCAGCTCTGTCCACCGGGTAGGCTGAGCACACAGCCACACAGAGCAACAGTAGAACTGGAAGGCTCTGCATTTCCACGGGCTCTTCTTGGCTCTGTGTCGTCGCAGCGCTTTGCTCTCTGCCTACCTTCTCCTGGGTCTGCTCTCTGGAGCCCTGGCTTTTATAGGGCGACAGTGGTGGGTTAGGTCACCCGCAGCTTGACTCATGATTGCTTTCATCCAAATGGCAGCAGGACCATGTCCAAGAATTCCAAATCTGAAGTAGGATGATACAACCTACTTTACTAATTTCTCTCAACCTTTCCAATTTTGCAAATCATAACAGTGATTAAGCTCCAGGAAATGCTTCCTGTCTTTGTAAGAAGAAAAGTGGGGCATTTTTTTTTTATTCTGGAAAAAAAAAAGTGCCCGGAATTTACCGGACCATGTATGTTTGTATGTTTGAGAGGAGAAATAGGCTGACTCGGTAAAAAGTCAGAATTGGTTAGAACATTGAAATGCAGTTTTATTTTAAGAAAAACACACTTAAAATCAAATATAATGAGATGTAAGTAATTGAAAAGCTGTGCTTACATAGCTCGAGTCTATACTGTTAGATTCTGTAAAAAAAGAAGAAATAATATCTAGAATAAAATTGGAAGGGAGACTTCATGTTTGAGTCCTTGATTTGAAGTATGTGCTATTGGTTTCTGGTTGGATTTGTTAGGTTTTGAGGAAGGAAAGCTCACAGGCAGGACAGAACAAAGATGGTGAAGGAGGAGGTGTATCCTTTCTCCTCCCGTTGATCTTCGTTCTGTGCCCAATTTATGAGCAGGTGGCAGACCTGGGAGGAGCGTCCGCAAGAACAGGTGAGTCGAATGAAGTACATTGCGCACGGGACCCAAATTCTCTGTCATTGTCGCCTACGCTCTTCTCATTCTCTTTCAGTCTCTTTCCCTCCTCCCTCAATTAAAAATCCTAGATACTTTGAACTTTCTTTTTTTTGTTTTTTTAAGATTTTGTTTATTTATTTGAGAGAGAAAGAAGGAGAGAGAGAGAGAGAGAACACAAGCAGGGGGAGGGGCAGAGAGAGAAGCAGGCTTCCCACTAGGCAGGGGGCCCGATGTGGGGCTCGAACCCAGGACCCCAGGATCATGACCTGACCTGAAGGCAGACGCTTAACAATTGAGCCACCCAGACGCCCCTACTTTGAACTTTAAAACAAAAGCCAGACTTAATTGTCTCCCCAGGGTTCTTATCTGTTCTCTCTTCTCTCTTCTTCCCTTTCTCTCCCTTCCCTTCTCTTCCTTCCTGTTCTTATCCAGCAGAGTGCTGCTCCCGCCAACAGTGTAACCAAGCTTGTAGGGAAGACTGGAGACATCCCCAAGGGAAGGAACTCGGTTGAACGTTTTACCATCTGCCTGCCCCCTGCCCCTCTCCCTTGCCGGCCTTGCCTCTCTTACCCTTAGAAAAACAGAGCAGAAAAAGAGAAAGAAATGCAAAGTGGAAAGAGCCAAGTTTACACTTATGAAACGTTCACTAAGTGCACGTTTTTTATTTGTCATCACACTTTGTTTTTTCTTTGCTTGCTTATTTGTTTGCTGAAGAGCAGAACACTCGGGAGTGAAAAACTCAGTGAAATGATGAATAAAAATGAACATTGATAAGTGCAAGTTTTGCTCCCTGCCTTTGCATTTCTTGTGCATTTTCCTTCTTTTGCTGCATTTTTGCATGTTCTGAATAAACACTGGAGAGATCTCATCCAACATGTGTCAGAGATGCAGTGAGAGCCCTGTGCCTGGAGGCGACCAGTTGTCTGAAGGCCCCTTGGCAGGGGCTGTGCATCAAGTGTGAGCATCTGCTCTTAGACTAGATTCTATCTAAAGACATTTTGTTCCTTTAGGGGCAAGGATTTGGGTCTTGTGTTGATTGAAATCGGGGGCAATGCTTGTCCACACTGATGTCAGGGTAGCTAAAGGGGCCTGGAGCGGTGGGCCAGTACCACACGTGAGTTCGGGGAAGGCTCGATGGACTAAGGCAGAAGTTACTAGGGACCACGCTCTCAATTCCTTCTGGATTAAGGTTTTTCCTGCGTAAATTTTCTCTAGGATCATACCTGATAAAACATATTTCAAGTTTAGAGGGAAACCTTACAGACACCATGTTTATTTTCCCAGATGTTCAAACATGATTGGCAAAACGGGCCATGTCGTTGCTCCTGCAATAAATGCAGAAGTCTGCTCGTGCAGAGTTGGTCATCTCCTAAAAGGATTTCAGAAGCTTTTCCAGAAGTCTCGAGCCTCAGGAAGAGTTCCTTATTTGTTTCTCAGTGGCACCTTGGACCTGCCTCTTTTGCAGATTGTTCATGCTGAGCTGGAGTGTGATGCTTCCCTCCATCACCATAAATTCTCATTTCTCTCTGTGCTCCTAATAGTGAGCATGGTGCCTGGCATGAAGCAGGCACCCTAATATTGCTTAAAGAATTAATAATATATTATTAATTGAATATTAATGAAAGGCTCACAGGAAAAGTCAAAGAGATGAATGAAAAGTAAAAAAACCCTCATGAATCATGCAGATGTTTCTAAATCCCCAGATCTCACAGGTCGTATTTACCAAATATCTTATTAACTGAATTTTTGTTTTTGTTTGTTTCCTTGTCTTTGAAAAAGATTCGAGAGATCATCTTAAGTCTCTCTAATAAAGAATAAATTGAAGCCTGTATACTCCTATTCCTCATTCCTATGTCTGTAAAATACTCAAAAATTGCAGCATCAAAGGGTCTTCTGACAATGCATGAGAGTCGATTTGCATTTTGTAGATTAAATTTTAAAAGGCAAAGCATTAGTAAGGAAGACTAGGTAGATTACAGAGCAACTGAGTGGAAGAGAGAAGGACGAGAATTAGAATAAATACACCAAATGTAGAGGGGATCTGTGAACACTAGAAAAAGACTTGGCTTTTCCAGAACAGAAAAGAGAATGACAGTTCCACAGAATGATATTTGTTATACGGCTAAACACACCAAAGGTCAGTAAAGGCTGGAGGCACAAAGCTGACCTGCAGGGCTCAGAGGCGTAGCAGTAAACTTAAATTCAATCTGATTCAAACTTGGACTCAAGAGCTGGCGTCAGTCCAAGTCACATCCTCTCTGATAACTTCTCCCATTTGTCTCTTCATCCATTGCGCTTCTCCAGGACTGGTCAGACAAGGTAATATATGATGCTCGCCCCCACCAGCCGAGAGACTCATTCCTTCAGCGATAAGTTCATTTCTCCCGTGTCTGAGTCTCCATCTTCAATATCTCAGAACCCCCAGACGAAGAGCATAGGTTTGGAGATCACAAGTAAAAGAGAAACTTGGAGACAACGTGACCAAATGAGCTATTTAAAAATAGGAAGCAAGGAGGGAGGATGAAATGCAGGAAGGAGGGAAGGAAGACAGGAAGGGCATGATCCAGCAGCACAGGGCACTCTCAGGGAGTAGAGAGAGGGGTTGACAGGTGCTCTGCAGAGGGAAGGTGTCCACTGCAGGAAAAGTCACTGAGGTGTGGACATGGAGGAAAAGCCAGGAACAGAATGAACACCTAGGCAGAGTCAAGAAAGCTGAACGTCTGTTTGGAAAATGACAGAATTAATTTTTTATTTAAATAAAATGTGCGTGAAGAGTAGTGACAAAAAATGAGAAATGAAGTTGTGGGCAGACAGGTTGGAGCTCATTCGTGAAAACCCATCAGTCTCCGGCCAAGATGTTCAGTTTATTCTGTTGGTGATGGAAAGCCATGTTTCTACACTATGTTTTAAATATAGTTTTATATATTTCAGTAAAATTTCATATTTTTAATATAGAAAAATACAGAATATAGAAAGAAGTAGAAGGTAGAAAAGAAATCATAAATAGTCATGCCACAAGGAGAAAAACATGATTAACACTTCACCGTGCTTCCTTCTAATTTTTCCTTTTTTACATCATGGTGATCAGGGGAAATTTATAAAATTATACCTGTTTTTTCCACAATTCTAAATCTCACCAGGCAGAGAGGAGTACTAATCAGGCAATATATCCTCTTTGAATTAAAGGATAAAACATGTTGCTTACAGGTTTTTAAATTTTTACTTATTTATTTTTTATTCTTTGCATTTTTATTTTTTTTATTATGTTCAGTTAGCCACCATGCAGGACATCATTAGTTTTTGATGTAGCTTACAGGTTTTTTTAAATACATGTTTTTCATAGTTGAAATCTTACCCCATATGCTAATCTTCATGACTATTTGCCCCAGAAATGTCCAAACATCCTAGTTGGAAGGTGAACCAGAACAGAAAAGGGAATTAGGAACAGATAATCTGAGCACGTGGATGGCTCAGTCTTTTTTCACTTATGAGAGCATAATGACTCAGATCACTCAATATGAGTGTTGAAATCCATCCGTGGCATTCCTTGGTGGTAACAGGCTGTGTGTGGCTCCGGGCAACTCTGATATTATGGAAAGGAGAGCGTTTTGTAATATTCTTGGCAGAAGCATTGCAATTGTGCAAACGGAGTAACACGAATTAAAGTTTCTAGCGGTCCTCCAGCAGGCGCCATGTTCCATCTGATTGTACGAAGTGTTGCTTGAGAAGCACGTCTTCTGATGTGAGGATCACAGTGGGAGAAGACGGGGGCAGGTGGGAGGTGCGGCCCCAGACTGCCGCGTTCCACCTGCAAGCCAACTTTCCATGGAAAACGGATTTGTCCAGCAAACTGTGGAAAGACAGCTCTGTTACATTTCTTAGAGCCTGACCTATACGTTCCGGAAATGTTTTGAGTCAGTTGGCAATGGTAGGCCTTTATGTAATTTTTTTTTTCCAGGGGTGGTTCCATCATGTCTGAGCACATCTTTTGTTAACCTCTCCTATGGGACATGCCTCGGATGGGTATGAAACAGGTCACGGGGTTTTTCTCTTTCCAGATCAACACCCATCTAGTAGAGACATGGCTTCAACGTTGTCTAGCGGGAAGAAAGTGACAGAAAGCAAGTGTCCTGCTGCCTGGGCAGATATGTGAGGAGTGAAGTCTCTTTCTGGTTCCTTCCGATTACCAGAGTTCCTGAGGTTTCAGAAGACATAGATAGGCCATCAAGTCTTCTTTTCCAATACAACTTTACCGTTCCTAGAAGCTGCAGAACAATTCATTCTAAAGCAGGAGACTTCGTTTTCAATGTCGTAGCCGTTGTGTTTCTTTTCATTTTATGTGCAAAGTCTGGGAAGGCTTGCTTCGGTGACTACTGGCCCGGGTCTTCTTTTTAAGGAAATGTTTATTGTAGAGATAGATATAAACATAGAGACAGATAATTTTCAAATTTCTGTCTATTTTGGGTTATGAATTAAACCATACCTGAGCCGCTGCCCTTCGAGCAGTCCTACCCATGGGGTACTATGGATCAGGATGACTGCATTGGCTCACATTAACTTTTTAAAAAAGGCTTTGTTATTTTAGAGCAGTTTGGTTTCATAGCAAAATGGAGGGTAGGTAGAGAAATTTTCCACATATTCCCTGCGCCCAAACGTACATAGCCTCCCCCCATTATGAGCATCCCCCCCTCAGAGTGGTGCCTTTCTCACTACTGATGAGCCCACCCTGACACATCAGAGCCACTCAAAGTCCATCGTTTACATGTGGCTCACTCTTGGTGTTGTATATCCAGTGGGTTTGGACACGTATATAATGATGTGTATCTATCATGATGATATCACACAGAGCATCTTCACAGCCCTAAAAATCCTCTGTGCTCCACCTATTCATCCCTTCCCTCCCCCCAACCCCTGGCAACCGCTAATCTTTTTACTGTCCTCATAGTTTTGCCTTTTCCAGAACGTCATGTAGTTGGAAACATACAGTATATAGCCTTCAGATTGGCTTCTTTCATTTAGTGATATGCATTTAAGTCTCTGTATCTTATCATGGTTTGATAGCTCATTCCTTTTTTAAAAAAAGATTTATTTATTTTTATTTGAGAGAAAGAGAGAGTATGAGTGGGGGGAGGGAGGAGGGAGAGAATCTCAAGCAGACCCCCTGCCGAGTGCAGAGCCTGACGCGGGGCTTGATCTCACGACCCATGAAATCATAACCTGAGTCAAAACAAAGAGTCAGTCACCTAACTGACTGAGCTACCAAGGCACCCCTAGCTCATTTCTTTTTAGTGCTGAATAATATTGCATTGTCTGGATGTTATCACCCTTTGTTTTTCTGTTCACCTACTAGAAGACACCATAGTTGCTTCCAAGTTTTGGAAGTTATGAATAAAGCTGCTAGAAACATTCACGCGCAGGTTTTTGTGTGGACATAAGTTTTCAACACTTTGGAATAAATACCAAAGATCGTGATTGCTGGATCATATGGTAAGAGTATGGTTAGTTTTCTTAGAAACTGCCAAACCGTTTGCTAAATTGCACCATTTTGCATTCCCATCAGCTGTGCCTGAGAGTTGCTATTGCTTCACATGCTCGCCAGCACCTGGTGTTGGCAGCATTCTGGATTTTGGCCATTTTAATAGGTGTGTGGTGGTATCGCATTGTTATTTTTAATCCGCATTTCCCTGATGGCCTGTGATATGGAACATCTTTTTGTATGCTTACTTCCCATCTTGTATCTTCTTTGTTAAGGTGTCTGTTAAGGTCTTTGGCCCATTTTTAAATTGGGATGATTGTTTTTGTATTGTTGAGTTTTGAGAGTTCTTTATATATTTTGGGTAAGAGTCCTTTATCGGATATGTCTTCTGAAAAAATTTTCTCCCAGGCTGCGCTTTGTCTTCTCATTCTCTTGACATTGTGTCTCACTGAGCAGAAATGTTTAGTTTTAATGAAATCTAGTGTATCAACTCTCTCTCATGGATTGTGCCTTTGATTATTTTATCTAAAAGGTCATTCCACACCCAAGGGCATCTGGGTTTTCTCCTGTGTTTTCTCCCTGGACTTTTAGGTTTCACATTTAGGTCTACAATCCGTTCTGAGTTTATTTTGGGGAAGGGGTAAGATCTGTGCTGAGAGTCACTTTTTGCGTGTGTACGTCCACTTGCTGCAGGCTCCACGGTTCTGCCTTTCCTCCTTTCTCAAAGACCAGCTGACCATATTGATGTGGGTCTGTTTCTGGGCTCTTTATTCTGCCCCACTGATCTATTTGTCTGTTCTTTCTCTTATACCACACTGACTTGATCACTGTGGCTTTATAGTAAGTCTTGAAGTCAGGTAGTATCAGCCTCTCACTTTGTTTTTCTCCTTCAATATTATATTGGCTATTCTGGCTCTTTTGCCTCTCCATATAAACTGTAGAATGGAATTGTCAATATCTATACAAGAACTTGCTGGGATTTTGATCAAGATCACTTGTCTTCTTAGACTGAAATTGTTCCCAGTTACTGTTCTTGGTCAGATAAGTGACAACATCAGAACTCTGCTTCTATGGGATTTACCTTGTAGCAGGGACTGGCATGGATTACAATGTGAAGAAAGTGGTGTTGATGGGTTTAGGGGCTATTATAATTGTCCCAGCGAACTATAAGGAAAACCTGAAGGACTACAGATATAAGTAAAAAGAATTGAGAAAGGAAAGAGATGGTACAGATAGAAAAAGGACAGGATGAAAAAGGCATGACAGCGCATTGAGACAAATGGAAACCACCTGGTCTGTGGTTATTGATGAGTTTCTCTCTTTATGACTTGGCAGATCTTTGCCTGGTGTGGAAATAAATGAAGACCAACCGAAGAGGAACAAGGAATGGTTATTTATTCAGAGCTTGCTATAACAAGGGAGTTGGTCACCATCAACTGTGTTTTGGCAGAGATTCAACAGCAGGCAGAGGAGTGGGAAACTATTGTGGAAAGAAAGAGGAAAGGCTTCATGTGTATCCTGATTGGAGGCTCTTGGCATAAGGAAGCTGTAGGGAGGCTAACGGGAAGCCGGGCATCCCATGCTGTTTGTTTGGAGCTCATATTTGTTTTTTTATGATTGGTCTGGAGTTGGAAACAGGAACAAAAATTTGGGGAAGCTATTAGTTGTCAAGTCAAGTCCTGGCCATTTTGGAATGATTGCCATAGAAGTTACTGTTTAGCGTCCTGGGTTGTTACTAGAGATCACGAGCTGGCTTCCTGCAAGGCTGACTTATAGCAGGCTGGCTTCCTGAGTTGTTTATTGTAGATAAGGGAATTGGTTTCCTGGGCAGGTTGCCGCCCATTGTGGGTCAAAATTCTGTTTTTATATAGGACCTGGTCATTGTCTGTTTGTATATTCAGACTCTCACTGGAAAACTTGTTTCTACCCCATGGCTTATGCATCTCTGTAATAGATGAAAGCCTTGGGTATGTACCTTGGCTCAATGGCCTCTTCTTTTGCTATCCGTATATTCTTTGCTTGAACTCTGGGATTCTTAAGTGCTTTCTTCTGGGAGTTAGGTTTCTTCACATTTTTCTCAAATACCTCAAACTGGTCATGTTCATTGCCCTGACAGATCTGTGGTAATGGTCCTAGGCACCGCTCTGGGACACCTTGTCTTCTTTTGACTCATGATTTGTAAGGTGACATTTCTTTGGAGGAGTCACATTATGTGAAAATGACAAAATGAAGTTTTGTATTGTAGGCATAGCGAAAATGAGTGTCAGATACGTACCAAGGCAGGATGGACTCATACAACCTCACCGGTGTTGCTGTTACAGCTTGTTCTCCACTAAAACTGTACTGTGAGAAAAATGGGACCAAGGTTCTGAACATTCATTCTTTTATATAGTTTTAGGTAATTAACATCTCTGAGTCTTCTCAGCATGTGTAATATGGTCAAACAGATGTACATTCAGAACTGTTCTTCCAAAAAGGAAGAAACTACATATAATCATCTACTATGTGTCCTATATATTACAGGTGGTACGTCTGATCTTTACACCTGCACTGTAAGGTGAAGATCAGTATCCTCATTTCACAGGTGAAAAAAACTGAAGCCCAGGAAAGTTAAAACATTTGCTCAAGTCCATGAACAAACTAAGTAGCAGAGATGATGCAAATATTGTCCAGTTGAAACCCAAACAAACAGAAATATGAGTTTGCAGTGTCTGCAGACTAATTCTAATCCCTGCATCTCATCTGTTTGTACCCCTTCTTAGCCTGGACTTAACTGTCCCCACAAATGTTATCTCTCAAGCTTTCACATTTTTGAAAAGTGAATCCTCCATGTGTTTCTTAACCCAGTGTCTGTCCGAAATCTGTCTTCAGTTTGGGGGGAACCTCTCATCAGTTTCAGACCCCTGACTTCCGTGTCCCCTTTTCAAGTCCAGGCTTTCCTGCTCATGCCCCTCACTCATGCTGCCCAGATGTGACCCAATTAGGACACATATCTGGAAGCAGTCACTATGCGTCACTAAGATTCAGAAATCCACAAAGCTTCCTCATTCACCAAGGTTAGTCAATGTTCCAATTCCTGAAAAAGTTCACAAAATCTTGCTGGCCATGAATTCCTGAGTATTTGTCAAAAAACCTAATTCTCAGGTTCTGAGCATAAATACCTACTTTGATACCTTTGTGTCCCAAAACACATTTCACAATCCTTGTTTCTTTTCAAAGTCATGTGTTATTCAGCAATGGGATGGGAACATGCTGTTCTAAGTCATGAATTTAGGGCTTAAGTGGAAAAATGTCTCTTCAAACCTCACTTATATTTACAGCCCTCTTAAGATATCTTCTTGCTAACTTGATGGCTCCAAAGAAGTACAGAAGAGGACTAGGATTTTGGGGTTTGATGATAATTTATTGACTATTTTATTTTGCCGTTAGTCATGGGGCCAAACAGTATCAGATCATGCTCCTTGTTAGTTAAAAGATTATCAGCCAAAAGAAGGAAAGTGGCATAGTAAAAAGATCATGAGTTTGGGGTTAAACAGCCCTCAGTTCAAGTCTTAGTCCAGCACCTACTAGCTCTGTGACATCAAAAAACTGCTTATCTTCTCTATGTCCTTTCATTTTTGTTCTTAAAAAGGCAATAAAAATCTATCCTATGAGCTTGATATATATAACAGAAAACATATATAAACTTCTAGGCACATAATAAACATTATTATTCATAACAACTGGATATCTAGAGTGATGGCAAAAAATGACATGACTGTATTTCTAACTTTGAACGATCTTTAGTAATTGGGAAGGAAGGAAATATGGAGAAAATGGTAGAGGGAACCCATGGGCTCTCTACTTTCCCTGAAAGTCAGAGAGATTGTTGTGATGTGAATAGACATCAAGGAGAGCAGCAAGACTGGGGAACTCTGGGTCAGGGGGAAGATGAGATGGGAAGAAACAAGCTTCAGGTGAGTAACTATGAAGTGCCAGGAATTTCACCTATGTGAATCCTCAGAACAAATCTCACAGACATATACTATTTTCCCTGAGCCTCAAAGAGGCCAGCTAACTTGCTGTAGATCAGACAGTGAATCACAGTGCAAACTTCCTAACTTATCAGTATAATGGACTTTGTATAGTGAGTCACTGCCGACAACTCCGCTTTCCAAGGTATTTGTGATGGGTCAAGGGACAAGCCACACTTTTACTTCCTACAGGATAGCAGATGATATATTCCAAAGGGTCCCTTCACTGTAAAACAACTTCAAACTTAACGAAGCTTATATTTCAAAGCTTTCTTGGGCTTGCAGGAGATATCTGAAATCTCTAGGGCTCTCCCATCCCCTCTACACACACACACACACACACACACACACAGTGAGCTTAAGCTAGATTAAGGATGAATGAGCAGCTAGCCAAGAACAAATGGACAAAAAATGGGAAATTCTCCAAGGTCAAATGCTTATGTCAGAAGAACCCTGAGGATACTAAATCTTGAACAATTTGCAAGGTAGAGATTTTGCATCTAAAAGCTCCTGCCACAAATCCTAGAAAGAGACCCAGGTAGTTTCAGATGAGAAAAATCCTTTTGCTTCCTAATAGAAGCAGTAACCAATATTTTTAAAGGAAAAAAAAAAAAAGCATGCCCTTTTTAGAACCTCTAGATCGCTGCAAATTAATATTTTTTAAAATGGATCCCACAAATTCACCTAATATACAAGGGAAAAAATTCTAGGAATGAAAGTCAATAGAAACAGCAAATAACACATTTAGACCCACAAGGTCTTTGGAAATTTTTTTTATTAGGTTCAGTTAGCCAACATATAGCATATCATTAGTTTTTGATGTAGTGTTCAATGATTCATTGTTATGTATAACACCCAGTGCTCATTAACAAACCCAGACTATATAATAATGAAAGAATTTAAGGGATAAAGAAACAAAAGATGAAACCACAAACATGAGCAAGAGAGAAGACAGTAACAAATGATTAGTCTGATCTGAAAATGAATCCAATGGAAATTCTCATTTTCCAGCTCTGGTTCCATTTACTCATTTTTAATATCTTTCATTTCTATCTGTATTATGTCTGTATTTTCCATGAAACCCTGGAATATATTTATAACCGTTTTTAACATCCTTTTTCTGTAAATTTCATCATCTCTATCATTTATGCATATGTTTCTATTGACTCATTGTTTTTTGTATTATGGGTCACATTTTCAGACTTCTTCGCATATCTGGTAAGTTTTTATTGGATGATAGGCATTGTGGATGATATATAGTTATTTAGACTTTTTATTTATTTTATTTTTTTAAAGATTTTTATTTATTTATTTATTTAATTGACAGAGAGAGAGAGAGATAGTGTGAGGGGGAACACAAGTAGGGGGAGTGGGAGAGGGAGAAGCAGGCACAGGGAGCCTGATGCGGGGCTCGATCCCAGGACTCTGGGATCATGACCTGAGCCAAAGGCAGACACTTAACGAATGAGCCACCCAGGCACCCCCTTTTTATTTTTTCTTTAAAAAGTGTTCAATTTTTAGTTGGGGCAGGTACTTAAATAACTTACAGATCACCATGATATTTTCAAGATTTGATTTTCAGCATTTTTAGGGTGGATGTAGTGTAGCCTTTACCCTAGGGCTCTTTCAGCCCCCCTATTATGGTAGCTTTACTGATCGCCTCAATCATTCACTCTCTCCCACTCTGGCTGGGTGGGACTGAAACCTCTCCCAGTCCTGTGTAACCTCGGGGGATTGTTCAGTCTATAGCTCCTTGGTGGTACATATGCAGCTTAGCATTCATTGACAGACCCAGGGGGACTCCTCTCCCAATTTCTGGAATGTTTTCTCTGTAGAGCATTATAGCGTTCTCCTCTTCATGCTCTGTTCTGCCAATTATAGCCACGTCCATCTCCCTGAACTTCTCTGACGGTCTCCTCAACTCAGGGAGACTGCTGTGTTCTGTCCCTTCCCATGTGCTGTGTCTGGAAACTACCTGAAGATAGAAAAGCAAAGAAGATTTATGGGCCTGCATCATTTCTCTCTCTTCTCTTCTGGACTAATCTTCCCAGCACCCAGTGAATAGAATCAGCTGCTTCATACATTTTGCCCAATCTTTTAATTAATCACAGCAGGAAGTAAAATTCAGTACTCATTACTCCAATACGACCAGAAACAAAAGTGATCCTTGGAAGTTATATTTACATACTAACACATGGAAAGACAAAGCCTTGGATTTTAATCCCTGTGAGCTGGAGGTTTTCTTGCATAAGTAAGCACAGTCCTTTTCTTCAGTACATTACAACCTCAGAATATTTTGATATTCTAATAATAATGCTAGAATATCACTCTGAGGGATAATGCATACATTAAAGACTATTACTTATGCTTCTCTGGGATATCCCATTAACTACTAAGTTGTTACCTTCCACCTATGCACTATGGAATACAGCATTTTCATTTCTTTTTACTGGGCCTTGATCCCATCCTGTTTCCTATTGGACATCCCCACCTGAATGTCCTAAGGCTCCCAGACTCAACAGACTCAATTATCTCCATTCCATCAACCACACCACTACCTCCTCCATGACCTGCTTTTCCTTGCCTATTCCCTATTCAAGATAATTTCTTAAACCAGATCCTTAAAATATCATCCTCCATTATTGCTCTTCAGTCATAATCCATATGCAAAGCAGTAACTAAACTTATTTATTCTCCCTTCTACCTGTTATAATATCCCCACTTTAATATCACTTCTGTCCTACCTATGCCTAGGACAGGTGCTCAGGTTTTCAGTGTTTCTTGCATGGATTAGTGCAATAGTATAATAGTTGTTCTCCTTTGGATCTAGCCTTAATTTCTTCTGATCACCCCCCAAGCTTCCAACAAAAAGATCTTCTAATATGCAATTTAATCATTTCTCTCTATATTAAGTCCCACCAATAAAGCCAGATCATTTATGAGACAAAGGTCAAATCCATGACGGGAAAGGTCCTTCATAATCTGGTGTCTTATTCTTGCCATTCCTTCCTTCATATTGTATGCTCCAACTTTTAAAAAGCTACTCTTTGTGTATTATGGGTCTTTGAAGAGGTTTCTTCTTCTGTCTTCAATCCCTTTAGTTTAACATTTTTCTGCCTGACAGATATCTCTCCTATTTTAAAACACAACACAAATACTGTTTTCCACAGTATTCTGTGGCCCCTGAATCTTTGGCAGAGATTGACTTGACTGTTCTATCTTGTACATACTTCATTTAGTCTACCCACTTAATTACATAGTGACTTTTATGTATCTGTCTTTTTTATGTTTTTACCATATTTTGTGCCTTTGAAGGCAGAGATTGTCTTAGTCCTCTTTGGGCCCCTCATGCTTATCACGGTCTAGAATTCAGCAGATTCTCAATAAATACTTTTCAATGAATGAACAAAGGCAAAAAAAGTGAAGCTGGGAAACTGTATGCCACCCAGAAGGGGCAGTGTCTTTTGCTACACCATTACAGGGTAGGACGTAGACAGGATTAGGAGGATTTTGGTTCTGTCTGGCCTGAGGAGTTGCTCAACTAGCATGTGGTCTTCTCCAACAGATGGCCCAAAAGGTGGGCAGCTCTCTGCACTCCCCTGTTGGTCAACTAGTGCTCAAGTATAATTTTCAAAAAAGTTAAAAGTGACTAAATATGAGATGAACATGTTGAAGATATTACCCAACACACTAACTAATGAAAGAATTGGTCTAAAGAAAGATCTGAAAAACATATATGCAGTAAGAAATGCTAAAATGAATTTTCCAATGACATAAATCCACTGATACAGGGCAATAAAATGTAACATCTGGAGTTGTCTCTTCTACCAGGCAGAAATCAATTATATTTCTAACACATATCATTTATTTGCATTTATTTGTATTGCTGTTGGAAGAAACAATTTGCATTATTGCCATTTTTATACTATTTCTGTCCTTATGGGTTTAGAAAATAGCCGGGTTGATGCGAAGTCAAAGGTGCTCACACTCATATAATCTGCTGTTCTCCAGAAGATCCACTAGCTTCCAAGCACTCTAGCTTCCAAGTCTTGGATAATTTTTTTCCTGACATTAGCAAGAGAGCTCTACTACATTTCCCAAGGCAAAGTGATATTCCCTGGACTGGACACACAAAAGAATCCTTCTGACATATTAAAGACTTTTTTGTTGAAGGCCAAGTGAAAACCAAAGTGGTACAGAGTGCAGTGTTTGCTTTGATTTTTTTCCACTTTATGATTTTGAGAGGCAGAATTTTGTGGTGGTTAATAACAGATTCTAGAGTCAAACTGACTGGCTTTGAGTTGCAGCTGCAAGGCTGTGTGACCTTGGGCGAGTAAGTTTACCCCTCAGTGTCTTGGTTTCTCTCTGAAAAATGAGAATGATAGCATGTGCCTCATGCTTGCAGTGAAACTTAGGTGAGCTCTGTGTGTGTGTGTGCATCACTTAGAACAGTGCCTGGTCCATAGTTACCATTGTAAGGATTTGTTAAACAAAATGTAAAGATATAATGCAAATGGAGGTAGAGAGAGGAAGGACTGATTCCCTTGTAAATCTTTGGAGGCATTTCTCATGAGCACTGATGAGACTGTGCAGGGCGTACTCTTGGCTTTTATTCCGATGCAGTCATCATTTAGGAGAAACAGCTTCTCCCCAAATTACCTAAGGCCCAAGACAACTCAACCCAGATACCACTGTTTTCTTTTGATGCTAATCCTGTGGGGAACTTTCTTCTTTTGAAGGATATCCAGCATGCAGTTTCCTGCGGGGAAATAACATTTCTTCTCAGGATGACATGACCCGATGCCTCACAAAGACAACGCTAGGACTATTAAACTGAAGAAGCACGTACTTGAGAATGAACAGAGAACTCCATCCCTGTCTAGAATCTTTCCAATCCTCATATTTTCTGACCTCAGTTCATTCCATTAATCAAAACGATTAATGTCAATCAGAAATGTCTGCAAATCAATTGAAAATTCCAAGCATTCCTCACACCCATATCATCTTAATTGGAGCTTTCACAGGTGTACGTACAATCCAGAAAATAGGGAAAATGTGTGTCAAGGCAGTGACAACTGGTAGAGGCTGTCCAAGTCACCAGCATGATGCGCTCATCATGTGTCATTTTTTTCTCAATAAATCTATGAGGTGGCTAACACTACTGCTTTTTCCTAAAGTTAAGGAAGCTGAGATTTAATGTGTTGTCAATTACGTGGCCCACGTTGTGAGGCCTGAGTTGCAGTGGAAATTATACGAGAACGGGAAGTTCCCATGACATCTCCTCTCCAGGCTCATCGTCATATGCTGGGCGTGCTCCTCGGGGTCACACACAGTTTGGAGAACGCTTCTCTGACTCCAGACCAGGGATTTATGTGGCCTTCGACAAGCTGCCAAGGCAAATACAACTTTTTCCCCTTTGCCATATTCCCATTCACCACTTGGTACAGTTATGTAGACTCACTTTATTTAGGAGTAGGTCCAGAACTATTTTCGAAATACACATTGTTTTTCCATAAAAAATTCTCAGAAACCAAATACTTTCTTTCAGTTTTTGAGCAAAAGGAAAAAAAAAATATGCATATACTTTAAGATTTAGAAAAATCAACACTGACAAGAGAATAAAATAACATTATCACCATAATTATATAATTTACTTATATGTTACTTACACTAAATGTCATTTTCTGGTATATTCTGTTTTTACTCCAAAAGAATTAAAATGATATACTTGCTGAAGCATTTAATGGCCACAGAAACTAAGCATTGCTTAATGTTAGTTAAGGTAAAGAAATAATGATAATTTCTCAGTTCTGGGATGTTCAAGGACCAAGATATTCTGTTTCCCCTTGAAAAAGTGTCTGTTTCCAAGCTTAATAGTTGAATCAAGTAAAAATTGACAAGGAAGGTTTTCAAAATAAAAAATTTTACGTAGTTTGTATAGTCACCTATCTATATGATAATTTATCTATGGCCTATAGATTTTACTTTATTTTAAGACACACATCACTGGGCACATAGCAAGTATGGAATAAATACTTATTTAACTGAAGTGAATCAACCAACATCACTAATTATACCATTCCTAACAACCTAACTTGATATTTTGTTTCAGCATTTTGGTGACACGTTGGGATACGACATCATATTCAAATATGTCAGATCTCTGGAAGAAATAGTAGTGTCCTAAAAATGAAAACAAATTGAGTAGTTTAATTCTTCATTTGCATTTCTTTAAAAAATAAAAAAAGAAGAAGAAAACACAGATCTGTGCTTTTATAGATTATCTATAGTAGACCAAATTTTATAGATGACCTAAATTAGATATTTGATAATATAAATGTTGGGCCCCTACGCTGGGTGTCCTGCCCTTGGATATCTGTTTACTGCCCATCATTTCACCACTAAATATCTTCATTAATTTCATTGAGAAGATTGTTTGGTTTTAAAAGCTGACTCTGAAGATGTGACTGTTTTTGAAAAGCCACACTCCAGGTGGAGAACTCATCTGGGAGGGAAGACATTGGGCGCAGGTGGGGCACACAGAGGCCCTGATGGAGGAGTAAGAAAGACATGGCGGGGGGGATGGAAACAAAATGCCTTGGCCTAGCCGACAGTTTGCTTCGGCTGACCTTGCCTGAAGATATTCCCAGACACAAACGCCAACAAACTCAAGTGTTTCGTATCCCCACCCTAGTCCGCGAGAGCCCATGCAGGGTGGGAGCTTCTGCAAGGAAGGTCAAAGATTCAAGGTGTAGGAAAGTAGGCGAGCCCAGCTTGCCTGAGTCTTGCTACATTCTCATCTGCATACACTGTGTGGCCTGATGCGATCAGACATTCCAGAAACTCAGGCGCATGCATGTGGCAACAATCATATGCTCCCACCCACTAAACCACTCTAGAACTACTGCTTCTTCTATGTCACTCATTCTTTGAGCCCACCTATGCTAAACCAAGCAGGCTATGAGTTTTCCCTCTGCAGCCCTACGAAGAACTGCACGGTCCTCCTGTTCTTCCCGGTTTGAATCCCTGTTCTCTGACCTCGAAGGCTTTATCATCATCAGTGTTTTAAAAGGGGGTTTCCAGTATCTTCATGGCTTCCCAATCTACTTACTGTTATAATAGTAGACTGCATCAATTGTAGGTCTAATTCCTGGAAAGTATTTGGTAATCAATTTGGGATAACCTGGGTCCATGAATTGTCTCCTCTCATTGTACCTGAGCAAAGAAATAATCAGTAGGACCTCCATCAAAAAAAAAAAAATGGATTTCATGATGAAGAGCTTGATATTTCATGACATGAACCACAAAACCCACCTATTCTCTCTTGAAAGACTTTTCCTTGCACTGATAAGAAAACCAAGGACCCAAACAGTTCACTGACTTATTCCAAGCTCCTACAGGACTCAGACCCTAGGGGTCCTCACTCCCAGTCAGGAACTTTCCCCACTCCTGCACACTGTCCCCGCCAGTGCTTTAGAGAACCTGACTGTCTAATTTCCTGCAGCAAAGACCTTGCAGCATTCAGTGCCACTCAGAAGATGGTTTCCTCATTTGTCTCCTTGGGTCCAGTGGTTATAAAAAGGAGTCTGAAAAGAGTACACTCCCTGAAGAGACTGTGAACACTGTGTCTCGTATGTCTATGCCCCTGTTCTCCAATATGTTTCCACTGTGATTCATGACGTGACATTCTATTTATAAAGTATTCCTTTTAAAAACACATTATGTGCTATCTCAAATCAGAATCCCAAAGTCCAGGGAACAGAACTAGGAAGACAATAACTAGTCCAGATCTATGTTCTCTTGATTCTTCCCTTAGGAAGGTCAAGGATCCTTGGGAATTTACATTAGAAAGACTCCCTACTGAAAACCCCATTCCCTGCCCATTTCATGAATTTTAGGAGTCATGTTACCAATCATTAAAGCTCACCTCCAATATTGATTATCTACAAAGAAGTAGGTCTTATGGAGAAGTGGGTTAAAAACAGCTGCATCAATTTTTTTCACAAAGTCAGGAAAGCCCAAAGAATGTATGTTCTTGGGGTAGCGTGGTTGTGGTCTCAAATTGCTAATTAACCAGTACTTATCATCTGTGAAGAGAAACAGAGAGGATACATTGGAATCATACAAAAACAGCAATATAAATACTGACTCACTACAAACAACATCATTCTTTACCCATAGTTCCAAAACATACTGCTCCTTGTTCTTCAACATGGTTTGTCTCCTATGGTCCTATACTTTTTTCACAAGTATTATGATCTTATATTAAACAAACTTTTCCTGAAATTTTTACACATTACCTAGGTATTTAAACTACTTTTAGCTCATAGTTCAGACTCACCATTAATTAAGTCTGGAGTGCTTTTTCCTATGTTTATAAAAATCAGTAGTATTTCCTTCATTTATTCTCTTCCTTGAAGTAGACTTAGTAGCAAACTAAACATTAGAGTTACCTTTAAAAAGAAAAACTTGATTTCTGGCTCCAACTTCATAGGCAGCTTGAATGCCAGATGGTAAGGTTGGCCACAAAGAAGAAATTAAACTAGCATTGCTCATTGGACTCTCAGGATACCTCCACCAGAAGAATCTGATGAAAAACATTTAACACATGTTAAAAATCACTGTAGACTCAAGAACCATGAAATGGTCACTGGGAAGGACATGTGAAATGACTTAATGGGTTTTTTCCAATATCCTCACATTCTGTTCTGTGGATGTCTTGATAGGAACACCACAAGGAATGGATCTTAATTAATTCTTTTATAATAACAATAATTCTAATGGGCAAGCCACCATATGAAAATACCCTGATGCTTGAAATCAAGAGATCTAAGTTCTAGTCTGCACCCACAATTCCTTTACTAGTTTTGTAATCTAAAAGAAGTTATTTATCCCAAATGTCTTGGTTTTTGAATCTCAGGAATGGAGAATAATGAGACTAGAGATCAATGACAAGAAGAAAACTGGAAAAACCTCTATAAATGTAGAGACTGAATAATGTGCTACTAAATAACCAATGAAGAAATGAAGAAATCAAAAATAAAAATACCTTGGGGCAAATGAAAATAAAAACATAACATTCTAAAATCTTGGGGATGCAGCAAAAAAGTTCTAAGAGGGAATTTCATATTGATACAGGCCTACCTCATAAAACAAGAGAGATCTCAAATAAATAATCTTTATTTTAAAAAGATTATATCTATTTATTTGACACAGGGAGAGAGAGAGAGTGAGAGAGCACAAGCAGGGGGAGTGGCAGAAGGAAAGGGAGAAGCAGGCTCCCTGATAAACAGGGAGCCTGATGCAGGGCTCAATCCCAGGACCCTAGGATCATGACCTGAGCCAAAGGCAGATGCCCAACTGACTGAGCCACCCAGGTGCCCCTCAAATAAATAATCTAACCTTACACCTGAGGAACTAGAAAAAGAACAAACAAAGGCCAAAGATAGTTGCAAGAAGGAAATAATAAAGATTGGAGTGGAAATAAATGAAATAAAGACTAAAAAATATTTTCAAGATCAATGAAACTAAGAGCTTGTTCTTTCAAAAGATAAACAAAATTGGTAAGCTTTTATCCAGATTCATCAAGAAAAAAGACAGAGGACTCAAATAAGTAAATTCAGAAATGGAGGAGAAGTTACAACTGATTCCACAGAAATACAAAGGATCATAAAAGACTACTATTAACAATTACATGTGAATAAACTGGCCAACCAAAAAAAATTGATATAAATTCCCAGAAATATACAATCTTCTAAGACTGAATCTGGGAGAAATAGAAAATTTGAATAGACCCATTATTAGAAATGAAATTGAATCAGTAATCAAAAACTCCCAACAAACAAAAATCCAGGACCAAACAGTTTCACAGGTGAATTCTACCAAATAATTAAAGAAGATTAAATTATTCCAAATTATTCCAAAAAAAAAAAGAAGAGGAAAGAATGTTCCCAAACTCATTGCACAAGGCCACCATCACCCTGATACCAAAACCAGACAAAGACACTGTAAAAAAAAAAAAAAGAAGAAGAAGAAGAAAACGAAAAAGAAAATTGCAGGCCAATATCCCTGATGGACATGGATGCAAAAACCTTGATACCAAAACTAGACAAGACACTGTAGAAAAAAAAAAGAAGAAGAAGAAGAAAAAGAAAAAGAAAATTGCAGGCCAATATTCCTGATGGACATGGATGCAAAAATTCTCAACAAAATATTAGCAAACCAAATTCAACAATACATCAAAAGGATCATATACCACTATCAAGTAGGATTTATTCCAGGGATGCAAGGATGGTTCAATATCCACAAATCATTGTAATATACCACATTAACAAAATGAAGGATAAAAATCATGATCATTTCAATAGATGCAGAAAAAGAATTTGACACAATTTAACATCCATTCATGACAAAAACTTTCAACAAAATGATTATAGAGGGACCACACCTCCACATAATAAAGGCCATGTATGGCAAACCCACAGCTAACCTCATACTCAATGGTGAACAGCTGAAAGTTTTTCCTTTAAGATCAGGAACAAGACAAGGAAGTCCACTCTTGCCACTTTTATGCAGTATAGTATCAGAAGTCCTACCCATAGAAATTAGGTGAGAAAAGAATAAAAGGCATCCAAATTGGAAAGGAAGAAGTAAAACTGTCATTATTTGCAGATGACATGGTACTATAATTAGTAAATCCTAAAGACTCCACCAAAAAACTAGTAGAACTAATAAGTGAACTAACTCAGTAAAGATGCAGGATATGAAATCAACCTACAAAATCTGTTGCATTTCTATATATTAATAACAAACTATCAGAAAAAATTAATAAAACAACCCCATTTATAATTGCATCAAAAAGAATAAAATACCTAGGAATGAATTTTACCAAGGAGGTGAAAGATCTGGACTTTGAAAACTATAAGACACTGATGAAAGAAATTGAAGAGGACACAAATAAATGGAAATATATACCATGCTCATGGACTGCAAGAAGCAATATTGTTAAAATATCCATTCTACCCAAAGCAATTTACAGATTCAATACAATCCCTATGAAAATACCAATAGGATTTTTCACAGAACTAGAACAAAGAATCCTAAAATTTGTATGGAACCACAAAAGATCCCAAACAGCCAAAGAAATCTTGAGAAAGAACAGAGCTGGAGGTAACATGCTCCCAGATTTCAAGCTATACTACACAGCTAAATAAATCAAAACAGTATGGTATTAGCAGAACAACAGTCACATAGATCAACAGAACAGAATAAAGAGCCCAGAAATAAACCCACACTTATATGGTCAATTAATTTATGACAAAGAAGCCGAGAACAGGGAAAAGAGAGTCTCTTCAATAAATGGTGTTGGGGAAACTGGAGAGCTACATGCAGAAGAATGAAACTAGACAACTTTCTTACATCATACACAAAAATAAACTCAAAATGGATTAAAGATTTAAATGTAGAAACTTGAAACCATAACACTTACAGAAGAAAACATAGGCCATGAGCTCTTTGACATTGGCTTTAGAGATTTCTTTTTTTTTTTGATCCATCCCCTCAGAGAAGGACAACAAAAGCAAAAATAAACAAGTGGGACTACATCAAACTAAAAAGCTTTTGTACAGCAAAGGAGACCATTAACAAAATGATAAGGTAAACAACCTAATGGGAGAAGATACTTGCAAGAAATATACCCAATAAGAGGTTCATATCCAAAATATATAAGGAACTCAAACAACGCAATATTTTTAAAAAGTTAAACAATCTGATAAAAAAAATAGGCAGAGAAACTGCACAGATATTCTTCCAGAGAAGACATACAGGCAGCCAACAGATAATGTAAAGATGCTCAATATCACTAACCATCAGGAAATGCAAATCAAAACCACAATGAGATACCACCTGACACCTGTCAGGATGGCTAGGTTCAAAAAGACAAGAAATAGCAAGTGTTAGTAAGGATGTGGAGAGAAGGAAACCCTTGTGCCCTGTTGGTGGGAATGCAAACTGGTGCAGCCACTGTGGAAAACAGTATGGAGGTTCGTCACAAAATCAATTATAGAAATACCATATGATCCAGCAATTCCACTTCTAGGTACTTATCCAAATCAAACAAAATACTAATTAGGAAAGACATATGCACCCTTCTGCTCATTGCAGCATTATTTACAATAGCCAAGATATAGAAGCAACGTAAATGTCCATCAATTGATGAATGGATAAAGAAGACATGGTGCATATGCAGTGGAATATAAGCCATAAAAAAGAATGAAATCTTGCCATTAGTGCTAACATGGATGGACCTAGAGCATATTATGATAAGTGAAATAAGTCAGACAGAGTAAGAAATATCATATGATTTCACTTAAATGTGGAATCTAAAAAAAAAAAACCAAAAACCCAAATGAACAAACAAAACAAAACAGAAACAGACTCATAGAGAACAAACTGATGGCTGACAGAGGGGAAGGGACAGAGGGGATTAAGAGGGACAAACTTCAATTCTGTAGTAAGACACAGGCATGAAATGTACAGCACAGGGAACAGAATCAGTGATATTGTAACAACTCTATATGGTGACAGATGAATCTAGACTTATTTTGGTGACGACTTCATAATATATACATAAATATCAAATTACTGTGTTGTATACCTGAAACTAATACAATCTTGTATGTCAATTATTCTTCAATCTAAAAAATGGAGAATATTTGTCCCATCTACCAAATACTAATCTTCTCCACACCCCACCCCTCCAGTATCTGCTTCAATCTGTGCTTTAAGTTATCCTGTAATTCCTTTCTCTATAATCAAGAATCAAGACTTTTAAATTGATACTGTCACACTTTTAGTCCTAGACTTAACCATTTTTACTTGTGATTAAAGTAGTCTGGCTTCACTTCCTGCCTTATCTTTCCTCACCCCAGATTCCTACTACAAATCCATTTTTTACCCATCAGTCTTCTCATTAAACACAAATATAATCACACCACTCTCTCCCTTCAAAACCTTCAAGCTGTCTACTTCCTACAGAATCGAGTCCCTCTTCAATTTTCATCTACTTCACTTTCCATCATTTTCCACCATTCTCTGACAAAACATTCTAAAAATCCAAGGACAGAGACTTTAATATTGGTCAGATATGAAGATGATTTTACCTGTCTTTAAAGAAAAAGATTTTATTTCCCATTGTAGTGACAGCATCAAAACTCAAGTTGGGGTCACAGGTGGCTGGTTCTCTACTGTCAGGATTTGATGAGGGTTGGCGCCTTTCTGGGAGACCTGAAAATACATTTCAAGAAGCATTAGGGGAAAAAAATCTCCATTTTAGCTGCTAAGGGGAAGAACCATTCTTTCTAAAACATTAATTTTCTGGATAAAAAATGCATAAAAAGCAATTTATGCTTCCTATGACATTCACGGGAAGCAGACAATAAAGATCTTTCCCCCATGTGGTTGCAATGTCATGGAGGAGAAAAATCTGATCACTTTGGTTTTCCTGTTCGAGGCAGATTATTTCTCTGTGTGCCTTCTTCAAAGACAATGGTGTGGTGTACAGAAAGACCAAACCTGAGGCCCGAGGACTCAGATTCTGCCCCCATCACAGGCATGAACATACTAGGTCTCCTGTGCTTTTCCACAAAATGAAGGTAATATGTGTGCTACCTCCATCCCAGGGTTTTCACGGGGCTCCAGACAGAATACAGAGATGAAAGTTTTACTCAAATGCACATACTATGACACTATTCATGAGTGTCTTTGTAAGGCAAAATGGTAAAGAAAGTCAACTCACCGTAGAGAGACTGAATGCCACGTACATCATCAGCAGAGAGGCGAAAGGTGTTGGGGTTAACATAACTGTAAGTAGGGAACATGATGGCTTTTGGATCACTGGAATGGCTCAGACCCAAGGAATGGCCAAGCTCATGAACAGCAACGAGGAACAAGTTTGTGCCTGAGAGGAAACCAACAAGAAGGGGGAGAAGAGCAGTGAAATATGTCTGCATCCAGAGGACAATGACACCACCGAAATCTGGCAGGAGGATTGGGAAGCCTTGACTCCTCTCCTTTCCCTCTGACCCAAGGCTTTTTGATGTTGGCACTGTTGACATTGTAGGACAGGTCATTCTTTGTGGTTAGGGCTGTCCTGTGCATCACAGGTGTTTAGAAAACTCTGGGTTCAACACTCAAATTCAAGTAGCAACGCCCCTCCAGTTTTGACAACAAAAATGTCTCCACACGTCAAATATCCCAAACTATCACAATTTGATCTAACCCTGGATTTCTCCTATTTTCAACTCCCATGATGCTTTGTACAAAAGACCATCACTGGTCCTTATCTCAAAATCATGGGCTTCTGCA